>NC_138306.1:77097500-77185000 GCF_965601325.2 Salmo salar | reverse complement strand
TCATCCTTCTCCTCATCCTCTTCCACTTCTTCCTTCTCCTCCTCCTGTTCCTCCTCCTCCTCCTCCTCTTCCTCCTCATCCTCATCCTCCTCCTCTTCCTCCTCATCTTTCTCCTCATCCTCCTCCTCTTCTTCCTCCTCCTCCTCTTCCTACTCCTCCTCCTCCTGTGATATTGTACATTAATGTTTCCATATTCTACACTTGATTGAAACAAACCTGTGTTTCTGTGTGTGTTTCTGTGTGTGTGTGTGTGTGTGTGTGTGTGTGTGTGTGTGTGTGTGTGTGTGTGTGTGTGTGTGTATGTGTGTGAGTGTGTGTGTGTGTGTGTGTGTGTGTGTGTGTGTGTGTGTGTGTGTGTGTGTGTGTGTGTGTGTGTGTGTGTGTGTGTGTGTGTGTGTGTGTGTGTGTGTGTGTGTGTGTGTGTGAGGACCAAAGGAAGTGAGAAAGCTTATAGCTGGGACACGGTTAAATGGGATATGAGCACCTGGTATTGTCCCTGCCATGGAAACCTCTCTAGTGTTGACTGACCTGTATACTAATAATAAATGCAGGATATTTACAGCTGTATACCTGTCAGCCCTGAACACCTCAGGATTCATATGTATCCATATGTATCAAGCATCTCAGAGTAGGAGTGCTGATCTCAGGTCAGGTCCCCTCTGTATATGTAATCTTATTCATTGTGATCTACAAGGCAAAACTGATCCTAAATCAACCCTCCGACTCTGAGACACTTGGTACATACAGCGCCAGGTCTCTTTCATACCGTCTCTGGTCCTGCTCTTCCTTAAATGTCGGCATAACATCAGATTATTGGATTACGGGGATGCAGCATTAGGTCTAAATATTAGTGTAGCTGCACCTTTTGTAGTGAAGAGTAACGAAATGGGATTGAGTTAATGGCTTTATAATCTCTCTGTGAAAAGAGGTATGAGGTGAAACTAGAGAAGGTGGATGGCATGTTCCAAGCTAGATCCTTCTGAGTACCAGGTGAACCAAATCAAGTCCATTATAGTCCATCCTCCTTCCTCCTGTTTATGGAGTTCTATCATTACTGGTGTCATTACTAAGTTCAGCCTGGTAGATGGAAGGAAAGTTGACATGGATCATAACAGGTTGTGTATGAAGTGACGTGACACTAACAATATGGACACAGGAGTAGGGATGTGATGAGAGGTGACATTAGGTCATACTATCCTCAACCTATTCTAAGGTTGAGGTGAACACACATGCAGGTTTACACATGCATACACCTTTTGCTGTGTTTTGTATCTCCCCAATGGCCTCTCTAGACACCAAATACAGAACTCAGGAGAATCTGAGCCACACACGCACAGAGACACACACACACACACAGACACACACACGGGTCCCCAAAGCCATCACTCAGGAGAACTTAATTCCCTGAAGCAGCAGAGTGTGGGCCTTTAGGAGCCAAACCCCCATCGCCTCTCAACAGGACCTCTAACTCACCTCCAGACAGACAGATAAAGACAGGAGGAGAGAAAGGGAGATGTGAAGGGGAGAAAGAGGACGAGAGGAAATAGACATGGAAGGAGAGGTTGAGAGGTGGAGGAGAGAGAGGAGAGGAATAAGACATGGAAGGAGAGGTTGAGAGGTGGAGGAGAGAGAGGAGGAGAGGAAATAGACATGGAAGGAGAGGTTGAGAGGTGGAGGAGAGAGAGGAGAGGAAATAGACATGGAAGGAGAGGTTGAGAGGTGGAGGAGAGAGAGGAGAGGAAATAGACATGGAAGGAGAGGTTGAGAGGTGGAGGAGAGAGAGGAGAGAAAAAGATATGGAAGGAGAGGTTGAGAGGTGGAGGAGAGAGAGGAGGAGAGGAAATAGATATGGAAGGAGAGGTTGAGAGGTGTAGGAGAGAGAGGAGAGGAAATAGACATGGAAGGAGAGGTTGAGAGGTGGAGGAGAAAGAGGAGAGGATATAGACATGGAAGGAGAGGTTGAGAGGTGTAGGAGAGAGAGGAGAGGAAATAGACATGGAAGGAGAGGTTGAGAGGTGGAGGAGAGAGAGGAGAGGAAATAGACATGGAAGGAGAGGTTGAGAGGTGGTGGAGAGAGAGGAGAGGAAATAGATATGGAAGGAGAGGTTGAGAGGTGGAGGAGAGAGGGGAAGAAAGGAGATTAGGTTTTATTTAGGCCCATTTATTTGCAAGGCTTACCACATCATCACTGAATTGTCATTGGACCACAGGTGCCATCACTGTAACTTGATTGGTTGGCAGATGTCATCAATGAAACATGAATGGACCATAGACATAATCAGTGACTGACTGGATGGTGAATGACAGCCCCCCATGTTACAGAGAGGTTACTGACTGGATGGTGAATGACAGCCCCCCAATGTTACAGAGAGGTTACTGACTGGATGGTGAATGACAGCCCCCCATGTTACAGAGAGGTTACTGACTGGATGGTGAATGACAGCCCCCCATGTTACAGAGAGGTTACTGACTGGATGATGAATGACAGCCCCCCATGTTACAGAGAGGTTACTGACTGGATGGTGAATGACAGCCCACCATGTTACAGAGAGGTTACTGACTGGATGGTGAATGACAGCCCCCCCATTTTACAGAGAGGTTACTGACTGGATGGTGAATGACAGCCCCCCATGTTACAGAGAGGTTACTGACTGGATGGTGAATGACAGCCTACCATGTTACAGAGAGGTTACTGACTGGATGGTAAATGACAGCCCACCATGTTAATGATAGGTTACTGACTGGATGGTAAATGACAGCCCCCCATGTTACAGAGAGGTTACTGACTGGATGGTGAATGACAGCCCCCCATGTTATAGAGAGGTTACTGACTGGATGGTGAATGACAACCCCCCATGTTACAGAGAGGTTACTGACTGGATAGTGAATGACAGCCCCCCATGTTACAGAGAGGTTACTGACTGGATGGTGAATGACAGCCCCCAATGTTACAAAGAGGTTACTGACTGGATGGTGAATGACAGATCCCCCATGTTACAGAGAGGTTACTGACTGGATGGTGAATGACAGCACCCCCATGTTACAGAGAGGTTACTGACTGGATGGTGAATGACAACCCCCCATGTTACAGAGAGGTTACTGACTGGATGGTGAATGACAGCCCCCCATGTTACAGAGAGGTTACTGACTGGATGGTGAATGACAGCCCCTCATGTTACAGAGAGGTTACTGACTGGATGATGAATGACAGCCCCCATGTTACAGAGAGGTTACTGACTGGATGGTGAATGACAGCCCCCCCATGTTACAGAGAGGTTACTGACTGGATGGTGAATGACAGCCCCCCATGTTACAGAGAGGTTACTGACTGGATGGTGAATGACAGCCCCCCATGTTACAGAGAGGTTACTGACTGGATGATGAATGACAGCCCCCCATGTTACAGAGAGGTTACTGACTGGATGGTGAATGACAGCCCACCATGTTACAGAGAGGTTACTGACTGGATGGTGAATGACAGCCCCCCCATTTTACAGAGAGGTTACTGACTGGATGGTGAATGACAGCCCCCCATGTTACAGAGAGGTTACTGACTGGATGGTGAATGACAGCCTACCATGTTACAGAGAGGTTACTGACTGGATGGTAAATGACAGCCCACCATGTTAATGATAGGTTACTGACTGGATGGTAAATGACAGCCCCCCATGTTACAGAGAGGTTACTGACTGGATGGTGAATGACAGCCCCCCATGTTATAGAGAGGTTACTGACTGGATGGTGAATGACAACCCCCCATGTTACAGAGAGGTTACTGACTGGATAGTGAACGACAGCCCCCCATGTTACAGAGAGGTTACTGACTGGATGGTGAATGACAGCCCCCAATGTTACAGAGAGGTTACTGACTGGATGGTGAATGACAGCCCCCCATGTTACAGAGAGGTTACTGACTGGATGGTGAATGACAGCACCCCCATGTTACAGAGAGGTTACTGACTGGATGGTGAATGACAACCCCCCATGTTACAGAGAGGTTACTGACTGGATGGTGAATGACAGCCCCCCATGTTACAGAGAGGTTACTGACTGGATGGTGAATGACAGCCCCTCATGTTACAGAGAGGTTACTGACTGGATGATGAATGACAGCCCCCATGTTACAGAGAGGTTACTGACTGGATGGTGAATGACAGCCCCCCCATGTTACAGAGAGGTTACTGACTGGATGGTGAATGACAGCCCCCCATGTTACAGAGAGGTTACTGACTGGATGGTTAAAGAACCCCCCCCCCCCATGTTACAGAGAGGTTACTGACTGGATGATGAATGACAGCCCCCCATGTTACAGAGAGGTTACTGACTGGATGGTGAATGACAGCCCCCCATGTTACAGAGAGGTTACTGACTGGATGATGAATGACAGCCCCCCATGTTACAGAGATGTTACTGACTGGATGATGAATGACAGCCCCCATGTTACAGAGAGGTTACTGACTGGATGTTGAATGACAGCCCTCCATGTTACAGAGAGGTTACGGACTAGATGGTGAATGACAGCCCCCCATGTTACAGGGAAGTTACTGACTGGATGTTGAATGACAGCCCACCATGTTACAGAGACGTTACTGACTGGATGGTGAATGACAGCCCCCAATGTTACAGAGAGGTTACTGACTGGATGGTGAATGACAGCCCCCCATGTTACAGAGAGGTTACTGACTGGATGGTGAATGACAGCACCCCCATGTTACAGAGAGGTTACTGACTGGATGGTGAATGACAACCCCCCATGTTACAGAGAGGTTACTGACTGGATGGTGAATGACAGCCCCCCATGTTACAGAGAGGTTACTGACTGGATGGTGAATGACAGCCCCTCATGTTACAGAGAGGTTACTGACTGGATGATGAATGACAGCCCCCATGTTACAGAGAGGTTACTGACTGGATGGTGAATGACAGCCCCCCCATGTTACAGAGAGGTTACTGACTGGATGGTGAATGACAGCCCCCCATGTTACAGAGAGGTTACTGACTGGATGGTGAATGACAGCCCCCCATGTTACAGAGAGGTTACTGACTGGATGATGAATGACAGCCCCCCATGTTACAGAGAGGTTACTGACTGGATGGTGAATGACAGCCCACCATGTTACAGAGAGGTTACTGACTGGATGGTGAATGACAGCCCCCCCATGTTACAGAGAGGTTACTGACTGGATGGTGAATGACAGCCCCCCATGTTACAGAGAGGTTACTGACTGGATGGTGAATGACAGCCCACCATGTTACAGAGAGGTTACTGACTGGATGGTGAATGACAGCCCACCATGTTACATGAGAGGTTACTGACTGGATGGTAAATGACAGCCCCCCATGTTACAGAGAGGTTACTGACTGGATGGTGAATGACAGCCCCCCATGTTACAGAGAGGTTACTGACTGGATGGTGAATGACAACCCCCCATGTTACAGAGAGGTTACTGACTGGATGGTGAATGACAGCCCCCCATGTTACAGAGAGGTTACTGACTGGATGGTGAATGACAGCCCACCATGTTACAGAGAGGTTACTGACTGGATGGTGAATGACAGCCCCCCATGTTACAGAGAGGTTACTGACTGGATGGTGAATGACAGCCCCCCATGTTACAGAGAGGTTACTGACTGGATGGTGAATGACAGCCCCCCATGTTACAGAGAGGTTACTGACTGGATGGTGAATGACAGCCCCCCATGTTACAGAGAGGTTACTGACTGGATGGTGAATGACAGCCCCCCATGTTACAGAGAGGTTACTGACTGGATGGTGAATGACAGCCCCCCATGTTACAGAGAGGTTACTGACTGGATGGTGAATGACAGCCCCCCATGTTACAGAGAGGTTACTGACTGGATGGTGAATGACAGCCCCCCATGTTACAGAGAGGTTACTGACTGGATGGTGAATGACAGCCCCCCATGTTACAGAGAGGTTACTGACTGGATGGTGAATGACAGCCCCCCATGTTACAGAGAGGTTACTGACTGGATGGTGAATGACAGCCCCCCATGTTACAGAGAGGTTACTGACTGGATGGTGAATGACAGCCCCCCATGTTACAGAGAGGTTACTGACTGGATGGTGAATGACAGCCCCCCATGTTACAGAGAGGTTACTGACTGGATGGTGAATGACAGCCCCCCATGTTACAGAGAGGTTACTGACTGGATGGTGAATGACAGCCCCCCATGTTACAGAGAGGTTACTGACTGGATGGTGAATGACAGCCCCCCATGTTACAGAGAGGTTACTGACTGGATGGTGAATGACAGCCCCCCATGTTACAGAGAGGTTACTGACTGGATGATGAATGACAGCCCCCCATGTTACAGAGAGGTTACTGACTGGATGGTGAATGACAGCCCCCCATGTTACAGAGAGGTTACTGACTGGATGGTGAATGACAGCCCCCCATGTTACAGAGAGGTTACTGACTGGATGGTGAATGACAGCCCACCATGTTACAGAGAGGTTACTGACTGGATGGTGAATGACAGCCCACCATGTTACAGAGAGGTTACTGACTGGATGGTGAATGACAGCCCCCCATGTTACAGAGAGGTTACTGACTGGATGGTGAATGACAGCCCCCCATGTTACAGAGAGGTTACTGACTGGATGGTGAATGACAGCCCCCCATGTTACAGAGAGGTTACTGACTGGATGGTGAATGACAGCCCCCCATGTTACAGAGAGGTTACTGACTGGATGGTGAATGACAGCCCACCATGTTACAGAGAGGTTACTGACTGGATGGTGAATGACAGCCCCCCATGTTACAGAGAGGTTACTGACTGGATGGTGAATGACAGCCCCCCATGTTACAGAGAGGTTACTGACTGGATGGTGAATGACAGCCCACCATGTTACAGAGAGGTTACTGACTGGATGGTGAATGACAGCCCCCCATGTTACAGAGAGGTTACTGACTGGATGGTGAATGACAGCCCCCCATGTTACAGAGAGGTTACTGACTGGATGGTGAATGACAGCCCCCCATGTTACAGAGAGGTTACTGACTGGATGGTGAATGACAGCCCCCCATGTTACAGAGAGGTTACTGACTGGATGGTGAATGACAGCCCCCCATGTTACAGAGAGGTTACTGACTGGATGGTGAATGACAGCCCCCCATGTTACAGAGAGGTTACTGACTGGATGGTGAATGACAGCCCCCCATGTTACAGAGAGGTTACTGACTGGATGGTGAATGACAGCCCCCCATGTTACAGAGAGGTTACTGACTGGATGATGAATGACAGCCCCCATGTTACAGAGAGGTTACTGACTGGATGGTGAATGACAGCCCCCCATGTTACAGAGAGGTTACTGACTGGATGGTGAATGACAGCCCCCCATGTTACAGAGAGGTTACTGACTGGATGGTGAATGACAGCCCCCCATGTTACAGAGAGGTTACTGACTGGATGATGAATGACAGCCCCCCATGTTACAGAGAGGTTACTGACTGGATGGTGAATGACAGCCCCCCATGTTACAGAGAGGTTACTGACTGGATGATGAATGACAGCCCCCCATGTTACAGAGAGGTTACTGACTGGATGGTGAATGACAGCCCCCCATGTTACAGAGAGGTTACTGACTGGATGGTGAATGACAGCCCCCCATGTTACAGAGAGGTTACTGACTGGATGGTGAATGACAGCCCCCCATGTTACAGAGAGGTTACTGACTGGATGGTGAATGACAGCCCCCCATGTTACAGAGAGGTTACTGACTGGATGGTGAATGACAGCCCACCATGTTACAGAGAGGTTACTGACTGGATGGTGAATGACAGCCCCCCATGTTACAGAGAGGTTACTGACTGGATGGTGAATGACAGCCCCCCATGTTACAGAGAGGTTACTGACTGGATGGTGAATGACAGCCCCCCATGTTACAGAGAGGTTACTGACTGGATGGTGAATGACAGCCCCCCATGTTACAGAGAGGTTACTGACTGGATGGTGAATGACAGCCCCCCATGTTACAGAGAGGTTACTGACTGGATGGTGAATGACAGCCCCCCATGTTACAGAGAGGTTACTGACTGGATGGTGAATGACAGCCCCCCATGTTACAGAGAGGTTACTGACTGGATGGTGAATGACAGCCCCCCATGTTACAGAGAGGTTACTGACTGGATGGTGAATGACAGCCCCCCATGTTACAGAGAGGTTACTGACTGGATGGTGAATGACAGCCCCCCATGTTACAGAGAGGTTACTGACTGGATGGTGAATGACAGCCCCCCATGTTACAGAGAGGTTACTGACTGGATGGTGAATGACAGCCCACCATGTTACAGAGAGGTTACTGACTGGATGGTGAATGACAGCCCCCCATGTTACAGAGAGGTTACTGACTGGATGGTGAATGACAGCCCCCCATGTTACAGAGAGGTTACTGACTGGATGGTGAATGACAGCCCACCATGTTACAGAGAGGTTACTGACTGGATGGTAAATGACAGCCCCCCATGTTACAGAGAGGTTACTGACTGGATGGTGAATGACAGCCCCCCATGTTACAGAGAGGTTACTGACTGGATGGTGAATGACAGCCCCCCATGTTACAGAGAGGTTACTGACTGGATGGTGAATGACAGCCCCCCATGTTACAGAGAGGTTACTGACTGGATGGTGAATGACAGCCCCCCATGTTACAGAGAGGTTACTGACTGGATGGTGAATGACAGCCCCCCATGTTACAGAGAGGTTACTGACTGGATGGTGAATGACAGCCCCCCATGTTACAGAGAGGTTACTGACTGGATGGTGAATGACAGCCCCCCATGTTACAGAGAGGTTACTGACTGGATGGTGAATGACAGCCCCCCATGTTACAGAGAGGTTACTGACTGGATGGTGAATGACAGCCCCCCATGTTACAGAGAGGTTACTGACTGGATGGTGAATGACAGCCCCCATGTTACAGAGAGGTTACTGACTGGATGGTGAATGACAGCCCCCCATGTTACAGAGAGGTTACTGACTGGATGGTGAATGACAGCCCCCCATGTTACAGAGAGGTTACTGACTGGATGGTGAATGACAGCCCCCCATGTTACAGAGAGGTTACTGACTGGATGGTGAATGACAGCCCCCCATGTTACAGAGAGGTTACTGACTGGATGATGAATGACAGCCCCCCATGTTACAGAGAGGTTACTGACTGGATGATGAATGACAGCCCCCCATGTTACAGAGAGGTTACTGACTGGATGGTGAATGACAGCCCCCCATGTTACAGAGAGGTTACTGACTGGATGGTGAATGACAGCCCCCCATGTTACAGAGAGGTTACTGACTGGATGGTGAATGACAGCCCCCCATGTTACAGAGAGGTTACTGACTGGATGGTGAATGACAGCCCCCATGTTACAGAGAGGTTACTGACTGGATGGTGAATGACAGCCCCCCATGTTACAGAGAGGTTACTGACTGGATGGTGAATGACAGCCCCCCATGTTACAGAGAGGTTACTGACTGGATGGTGAATGACAGCCCCCCATGTTACAGAGAGGTTACTGACTGGATGGTGAATGACAGCCCCCCATGTTACAGAGAGGTTACTGACTGGATGGTGAATGACAGCCCCCCATGTTACAGAGAGGTTACTGACTGGATGGTGAATGACAGCCCCCCATGTTACAGAGAGGTTACTGACTGGATGGTGAATGACAGCCCCCCATGTTACAGAGAGGTTACTGACTGGATGGTGAATGACAGCCCCCCATGTTACAGAGAGGTTACTGACTGGATGGTGAATGACAGCCCCCCATGTTACAGAGAGGTTACTGACTGGATGGTGAATGACAGCCCCCCATGTTACAGAGAGGTTACTGACTGGATGGTGAATGACAGCCCCCCATGTTACAGAGAGGTTACTGACTGGATGGTGAATGACAGCCCCCCATGTTACAGAGAGGTTACTGACTGGATGGTGAATGACAGCCCCCCATGTTACAGAGAGGTTACTGACTGGATGGTGAATGACAGCCCCCCATGTTACAGAGAGGTTACTGACTGGATGGTGAATGACAGCCCCCCATGTTACAGAGAGGTTACTGACTGGATGGTGAATGACAGCCCCCCATGTTACAGAGAGGTTACTGACTGGATGGTGAATGACAGCCCCCCATGTTACAGAGAGGTTACTGACTGGATGGTGAATGACAGCCCCCCATGTTACAGAGAGGTTACTGACTGGATGGTGAATGACAGCCCCCCATGTTACAGAGAGGTTACTGACTGGATGGTGAATGACAGCCCCCCATGTTACAGAGAGGTTACTGACTGGATGGTGAATGACAGCCCCCCATGTTACAGAGAGGTTACTGACTGGATGGTGAATGACAGCCCCCCATGTTACAGAGAGGTTACTGACTGGATGGTGAATGACAGCCCCCCATGTTACAGAGAGGTTACTGACTGGATGGTGAATGACAGCCCCCCATGTTACAGAGAGGTTACTGACTGGATGGTGAATGACAGCCCCCCATGTTACAGAGAGGTTACTGACTGGATGGTGAATGACAGCCCCCCATGTTACAGAGAGGTTACTGACTGGATGGTGAATGACAGCCCCCCATGTTACAGAGAGGTTACTGACTGGATGGTGAATGACAGCCCCCCATGTTACAGAGAGGTTACTGACTGGATGGTGAATGACAGCCCCCCATGTTACAGAGAGGTTACTGACTGGATGATGAATGACAGCCCCCCATGTTACAGAGAGGTTACTGACTGGATGGTGAATGACAGCCCCCCATGTTACAGAGAGGTTACTGACTGGATGGTGAATGACAGCCCCCCATGTTACAGAGAGGTTACTGACTGGATGGTGAATGACAGCCCCCCATGTTACAGAGAGGTTACTGACTGGATGGTGAATGACAGCCCCCCATGTTACAGAGAGGTTACTGACTGGATGGTGAATGACAGCCCCCCATGTTACAGAGAGGTTACTGACTGGATGGTGAATGACAGCCCCCCATGTTACAGAGAGGTTACTGACTGGATGGTGAATGACAGCCCCCCATGTTACAGAGAGGTTACTGACTGGATGGTGAATGACAGCCCCCCATGTTACAGAGAGGTTACTGACTGGATGGTGAATGACAGCCCCCCATGTTACAGAGAGGTTACTGACTGGATGGTGAATGACAGCCCACCATGTTACAGAGAGGTTACTGACTGGATGGTGAATGACAGCCCCCCATGTTACAGAGAGGTTACTGACTGGATGGTGAATGACAGCCCCCCATGTTACAGAGAGGTTACTGACTGGATGGTGAATGACAGCCCCCCATGTTACAGAGAGGTTACTGACTGGATGGTGAATGACAGCCCCCCATGTTACAGAGAGGTTACTGACTGGATGGTGAATGACAGCCCCCCATGTTACAGAGAGGTTACTGACTGGATGGTGAATGACAGCCCCCCATGTTACAGAGAGGTTACTGACTGGATGGTGAATGACAGCCCCCCATGTTACAGAGAGGTTACTGACTGGATGGTGAATGACAGCCCACCATGTTACAGAGAGGTTACTGACTGGATGGTGAATGACAGCCCCCCATGTTACAGAGAGGTTACTGACTGGATGGTGAATGACAGCCCCCCATGTTACAGAGAGGTTACTGACTGGATGGTGAATGACAGCCCCCCATGTTACAGAGAGGTTACTGACTGGATGGTGAATGACAGCCCCCCATGTTACAGAGAGGTTACTGACTGGATGGTGAATGACAGCCCCCCATGTTACAGAGAGGTTACTGACTGGATGGTGAATGACAGCCCCCCATGTTACAGAGAGGTTACTGACTGGATGGTGAATGACAGCCCCCCATGTTACAGAGAGGTTACTGACTGGATGGTGAATGACAGCCCCCCATGTTACAGAGAGGTTACTGACTGGATGGTGAATGACAGCCCCCCATGTTACAGAGAGGTTACTGACTGGATGGTGAATGACAGCCCCCCATGTTACAGAGAGGTTACTGACTGGATGGTGAATGACAGCCCCCCATGTTACAGAGAGGTTACTGACTGGATGGTGAATGACAGCCCCCCATGTTACAGAGAGGTTACTGACTGGATGGTGAATGACAGCCCCCCATGTTACAGAGAGGTTACTGACTGGATGGTGAATGACAGCCCCCCATGTTACAGAGAGGTTACTGACTGGATGGTGAATGACAGCCCCCCATGTTACAGAGAGGTTACTGACTGGATGGTGAATGACAGCCCCCCATGTTACAGAGAGGTTACTGACTGGATGATGAATGACAGCCCCCATGTTACAGAGAGGTTACTGACTGGATGGTGAATGACAGCCCACCATGTTACAGAGAGGTTACTGACTGGATGGTGAATGACAGCCCCCCATGTTACAGAGAGGTTACTGACTGGATGGTGAATGACAGCCCCCCATGTTACAGAGAGGTTACTGACTGGATGGTGAATGACAACCCCCATGTTACAGAGAGGTTACTGACTGGATGGTGAATGACAGCCCCCCATGTTACAGAGAGGTTACTGACTGGATGGTGAATGACAGCCCCCCATGTTACAGAGAGGTTACTGACTGGATGGTGAATGACAGCCCCCCATGTTACAGAGAGGTTACTGACTGGATGGTGAATGACAGCCCCCCATGTTACAGAGAGGTTACTGACTGGATGGTGAATGACAGCCCCCCATGTTACAGAGAGGTTACTGACTGGATGGTGAATGACAGCCCACCATGTTACAGAGAGGTTACTGACTGGATGGTGAATGACAGCCCCCCATGTTACAGAGAGGTTACTGACTGGATGGTGAATGACAGCCCCCCATGTTACAGAGAGGTTACTGACTGGATGGTGAATGACAGCCCCCCATGTTACAGAGAGGTTACTGACTGGATGGTGAATGACAGCCCCCCATGTTACAGAGAGGTTACTGACTGGATGGTGAATGACAGCCCCCCATGTTACAGAGAGGTTACTGACTGGATGGTGAATGACAGCCCCCCATGTTACAGAGAGGTTACTGACTGGATGGTGAATGACAGCCCCCCATGTTACAGAGAGGTTACTGACTGGATGGTGAATGACAGCCCCCCATGTTACAGAGAGGTTACTGACTAGATGGTGAATGACAGCCCCCCATGTTACAGAGAGGTTACTGACTGGATGGTGAATGACAGCCCCCCATGTTACAGAGAGGTTACTGACTGGATGGTGAATGACAGCCCCCCATGTTACAGAGAGGTTACTGACTGGATGGTGAATGACAGCCCCCCATGTTACAGAGAGGTTACTGACTGGATGGTGAATGACAGCCCCCCATGTTACAGAGAGGTTACTGACTGGATGGTGAATGACAGCCCCCATGTTACAGAGAGGTTACTGACTGGATGGTGAATGACAGCCCCCCATGTTACAGAGAGGTTACTGACTGGATGGTGAATGACAGCCCCCCATGTTACAGAGAGGTTACTGACTGGATGATGAATGACAGCCCCCATGTTACAGAGAGGTTACTGACTGGATGGTGAATGACAGCCCCCCATGTTACAGAGAGGTTACTGACTGGATGGTGAATGACAGCCCCCCATGTTACAGAGAGGTTACTGACTGGATGGTGAATGACAGCCCCCCATGTTACAGAGAGGTTACTGACTGGATGGTGAATGACAGCCCCCCATGTTACAGAGAGGTTACTGACTGGATGGTGAATGACAGCCCCCCATGTTACAGAGAGGTTACTGACTGGATGGTGAATGACAGCCCCCCATGTTACAGAGAGGTTACTGACTGGATGGTGAATGACAGCCCCCCATGTTACAGAGAGGTTACTGACTGGATGGTGAATGACAGCCCCCCATGTTACAGAGAGGTTACTGACTGGATGGTGAATGACAGCCCCCCATGTTACAGAGAGGTTACTGACTGGATGGTGAATGACAGCCCCCCATGTTACAGAGAGGTTACTGACTGGATGGTGAATGACAGCCCCCCATGTTACAGAGAGGTTACTGACTGGATGGTGAATGACAGCCCCCCATGTTACAGAGAGGTTACTGACTGGATGGTGAATGACAGCCCCCCATGTTACAGAGAGGTTACTGACTGGATGGTGAATGACAGCCCCCCATGTTACAGAGAGGTTACTGACTGGATGGTGAATGACAGCCCACCATGTTACAGAGAGGTTACTGACTGGATGGTGAATGACAGCCCCCCATGTTACAGAGAGGTTACTGACTGGATGGTGAATGACAGCCCCCCATGTTACAGAGAGGTTACTGACTGGATGGTGAATGACAGCCCCCCATGTTACAGAGAGGTTACTGACTGGATGGTGAATGACAGCCCCCCATGTTACAGAGAGGTTACTGACTGGATGGTGAATGACAGCCCCCCATGTTACAGAGAGGTTACTGACTGGATAGTGAATGACAGCCCCCCATGTTACAGAGAGGTTACTGACTGGATGGTGAATGACAGCCCCCCATGTTACAGAGAGGTTACTGACTGGATGGTGAATGACAGCCCACCATGTTACAGAGAGGTTACTGACTGGATGGTGAATGACAGCCCCCCATGTTACAGAGAGGTTACTGACTGGATGGTGAATGACAGCCCCCCATGTTACAGAGAGGTTACTGACTGGATGGTGAATGACAGCCCCCCATGTTACAGAGAGGTTACTGACTGGATGGTGAATGACAGCCCACCATGTTACAGAGAGGTTACTGACTGGATGGTGAATGACAGCCCCCATGTTACAGAGAGGTTACTGACTGGATGGTGAATGACAGCCCCCCATGTTACAGAGAGGTTACTGACTGGATGGTGAATGACAGCCCCCCATGTTACAGAGAGGTTACTGACTGGATGGTGAATGACAGCCCCCCATGTTACAGAGAGGTTACTGACTGGATGGTGAATGACAGCCCACCATGTTACAGAGAGGTTACTGACTGGATGGTGAATGACAGCCCCCCCATGTTACAGAGAGGTTACTGACTGGATGGTGAATGACAGCCCCCCATGTTACAGAGAGGTTACTGACTGGATGGTGAATGACAGCCCCCCATGTTACAGAGAGGTTACTGACTGGATGGTGAATGACAGCCCCCCATGTTACAGAGAGGTTTCTGACTGGATGGTGAATGACAGCCCCCCATGTTACAGAGAGGTTACTGACTGGATGGTGAATGACAGCCCCCCATGTTACAGAGAGGTTACTGACTGGAGGGTGAATGACAGCCCCCCATGTTACAGAGAGGTTACTGACTGGATGGTGAATGACAGCCCCCCATGTTACAGAGAGGTTACTGACTGGATGGTGAATGACAGCCCCCCATGTTACAGAGAGGTTACTGACTGGATGGTGAATGACAGCCCCCCATGTTACAGAGAGGTTACTGACTGGATGGTGAATGACAGCCCCCCATGTTAAAGAGAGGTTACTGACTGGATGGTGAATGACAGCCCCCATGTTACAGAGAGGTTACTGACTGGATGGTGAATGACAGCCCCCCATGTTACAGAGAGGTTACTGACTGGATGGTGAATGACAGCCCCCCATGTTACAGAGAGGTTACTGACTGGATGGTGAATGACAGCCCCCCATGTTACAGAGAGGTTACTGACTGGATGGTGAATGACAGCCCCCCATGTTACAGAGAGGTTACTGACTGGATGGTGAATGACAGCCCCCCATGTTACAGAGAGGTTACTGACTGGATGGTGAATGACAGCCCCCCATGTTACAGAGAGGTTACTGACTGGATGGTGAATGACAGCCCCCCATGTTACAGAGAGGTTACTGACTGGATGGTGAATGACAGCCCCCCATGTTACAGAGAGGTTACTGACTGGATGGTGAATGACAGCCCCCCATGTTACAGAGAGGTTACTGACTGGATGGTGAATGACAGCCCCCCATGTTACAGAGAGGTTACTGACTGGATGGTGAATGACAGCCCCCCATGTTACAGAGAGGTTACTGACTGGATGATGAATGACAGCCCCCCATGTTACAGAGAGGTTACTGACTGGATGGTGAATGACAGCCCCCCATGTTACAGAGAGGTTACTGACTAGATGGTGAATGACAGCCCACCATGTTACAGAGAGGTTACTGACTGGATGGTGAATGACAGCCCCCCATGTTACAGAGAGGTTACTGACTGGATGGTGAATGACAGCCCCCCATGTTACAGAGAGGTTACTGACTGGATGGTGAATGACAACCCCCCATGTTACAGAGAGGTTACTGACTGGATGGTGAATGACAGCCCACCATGTTACAGAGAGGTTACTGACTGGATGATGAATGACAGCCCCCATGTTACAGAGAGGTTACTGACTGGATGGTGAATGACAGCCCCCCATGTTACAGAGAGGTTACTGACTAGATGGTGAATGACAGCCCCCCATGTTACAGAGAGGTTACTGACTGGATGATGAATGACAGCCCCCCATGTTACAGAGAGGTTACTGACTGGATGGTGAATGACAGCCCCCCATGTTACAGAGAGGTTACTGACTGGATGGTGAATGACAGCCCCCCATGTTACAGAGAGGTTACTGACTGGATGGTGAATGACAGCCCCCCATGTTACAGAGAGGTTACTGACTGGATGGTGAATGACAGCCCCCCATGTTACAGAGAGGTTACTGACTGGATGGTGAATGACAGCCCCCCATGTTACAGAGAGGTTTCTGACTGGATGGTGAATGACAGCCCCCCATGTTACAGAGAGGTTACTGACTGGATGGTGAATGACAGCCCCCCATGTTACAGAGAGGTTACTGACTGGATGGTGAATGACAGCCCCCCATGTTACATGAGAGGTTACTGACTGGATGGTAAATGACAGCCCCCCATGTTACAGAGAGGTTACTGACTGGATGGTGAATGACAGCCCCCCATGTTACAGAGAGGTTACTGACTGGATGGTGAATGACAGCCCCCCATGTTACAGAGAGGTTACTGACTGGATAGTGAATGACAGCCCCCCATGTTACAGAGAGGTTACTGACTGGATGGTGAATGACAGCCCCCCATGTTACAGAGAGGTTACTGACTGGATGGTGAATGACAGCCCCCCATGTTACAGAGAGGTTACTGACTGGATGGTGAATGACAGCCCCCCATGTTACAGAGAGGTTACTGACTGGATGGTGAATGACAGCCCCCCATGTTACAGAGAGGTTACTGACTGGATGGTGAATGACAGCCCACCATGTTACAGAGAGGTTACTGACTGGATGGTGAATGACAGCCCCCCATGTTACAGAGAGGTTACTGACTGGATGGTGAATGACAGCCCCCCATGTTACAGAGAGGTTACTGACTGGATGGTGAATGACAGCCCCCCATGTTACAGAGAGGTTACTGACTGGATGGTGAATGACAGCCCCCCATGTTACAGAGAGGTTTCTGACTAGATGGTGAATGACAGCCCCCCATGTTACAGAGAGGTTACTGACTGGATGGTGAATGACAGCCCCCATGTTACAGAGAGGTTACTGACTGGATAGTGAATGACAGCCCCCCATGTTACAGAGAGGTTACTGACTGGATGGTGAATGACAGCCCCCCATGTTACAGAGAGGTTACTGACTGGATGGTGAATGACAGCCCCCCATGTTACAGAGAGGTTACTGACTGGATGGTGAATGACAGACCCCCATGTTACAGAGAGGTTACTGACTGGATGGTGAATGACAGCCCCCCATGTTACAGAGAGGTTACTGACTGGATGGTGAATGACAGCCCCCCATGTTACAGAGAGGTTACTGACTGGATGGTGAATGACAGCCCCCCATGTTACAGAGAGGTTACTGACTGGATGGTGAATGACAGCCCCCCATGTTACAGAGAGGTTACTGACTGGATGGTGAATGACAGCCCCCCATGTTACAGAGAGGTTACTGACTGGATGATGAATGACAGCCCCCCATGTTACAGAGAGGTTACTGACTGGATGGTGAATGACAGCCCCCCATGTTACAGAGAGGTTACTGACTGGATGGTGAATGACAGCCCACCATGTTACAGAGAGGTTACTGACTGGATGGTGAATGACAGCCCCCCATGTTACAGAGAGGTTACTGACTGGATGGTGAATGACAGCCCCCCATGTTACAGAGAGGTTACTGACTGGATGGTGAATGACAGCCCCCCATGTTACAGAGAGGTTACTGACTGGATGGTGAATGACAGCCCCCCATGTTACAGAGAGGTTACTGACTGGATGGTGAATGACAGCCCCCCATGTTACAGAGAGGTTACTGACTGGATGGTGAATGACAGCCCCCCATGTTACAGAGAGGTTACTGACTGGATGGTGAATGACAGCCCCCCATGTTACAGAGAGGTTACTGACTGGATGGTGAATGACAGCCCACCATGTTACAGAGAGGTTACTGACTGGATGGTGAATGACAGCCCCCCATGTTACAGAGAGGTTACTGACTGGATGGTGAATGACAGCCCCCCATGTTACAGAGAGGTTACTGACTGGATGGTGAATGACAGCCCCCCATGTTACAGAGAGGTTACTGACTGGATGGTGAATGACAGCCCCCCATGTTACAGAGAGGTTACTGACTGGATGGTGAATGACAGCCCACCATGTTACAGAGAGGTTACTGACTGGATGGTGAATGACAGCCCCCCATGTTACAGAGAGGTTACTGACTGGATGGTGAATGACAGCCCCCCATGTTACAGAGAGGTTACTGACTGGATGGTGAATGACAGCCCCCCATGTTACAGAGAGGTTACTGACTGGATGGTGAATGACAGCCCCCATGTTACAGAGAGGTTACTGACTGGATGGTGAATGACAGCCCCCCATGTTACAGAGAGGTTACTGACTGGATGGTGAATGACAGCCCCCCATGTTACAGAGAGGTTACTGACTGGATGGTGAATGACAGCCCCCCATGTTACAGAGAGGTTACTGACTGGATGGTGAATGACAACCCCCCATGTTACAGAGAGGTTACTGACTGGATGGTGAATGACAGCCCCCATGTTACAGAGAGGTTACTGACTGGATGGTGAATGACAGCCCCCCATGTTACAGAGAGGTTACTGACTGGATGGTGAATGACAGCCCACCATGTTACAGAGAGGTTACTGACTGGATGGTGAATGACAGACCCCCCATGTTACAGAGAGGTTACTGACTGGATGGTGAATGACAGCCCACCATGTTACAGAGAGGTTACTGACTGGATGGTGAATGACAGCCCCCCCCCATGTTACAGAGAGGTTACTGACTGGATGGTGAATGACAGCCCCCCATGTTACAGAGAGGTTACTGACTGGATGGTGAATGACAGCCCACCATGTTACAGAGAGGTTACTGACTGGATGGTGAATGACAGCCCCCCATGTTACAGAGAGGTTTCTGACTAGATGGTGAATGACAGCCCATCATGTTACAGAGAGGTTACTGACTGGATGGTGAATGACAGCCCCCCATGTTACAGAGAGGTTACTGACTAGATGGTGAATGACAGCCCCCCATGTTACAGAGAGGTTACTGACTGGATGGTGAATGACAGCCCCCATGTTACAGAGAGGTTACTGACTGGATGGTGAATGACAGCCCCCCATGTTACAGAGAGGTTACTGACTGGATGGTGAATGACAGCCCCCCATGTTACAGAGAGGTTACTGACTGGATGGTGAATGACAGCCCCCCATGTTACAGAGAGGTTACTGACTGGATGGTGAATGACAACCCCCCATGTTACAGAGAGGTTACTGACTGGATGGTAAATGACAGCCCACCATGTTACAGAGAGGTTACTGACTGGATGGTGAATGACAGCCCCCCATGTTACAGAGAGGTTACTGACTGGATGGTGAATGACAGCCCCCCATGTTACAGAGAGGTTACTGACTGGATGGTGAATGACAGCCCACCCATGTTACAGAGAGGTTACTGACTGGATAGTGAATGACAGCCCACCATGTTACAGAGAGGTTACTGACTGGATGGTGAATGACAGCCCCCCATGTTACAGAGAGGTTTCTGACTAGATGGTGAATGACAGCCCCCCATGTTACAGAGAGGTTACTGACTGGATAGTGAATGACAGCCCCCCATGTTACAGAGAGGTTACTGACTGGATGGTGAATGACAGCCCCCCATGTTACAGAGAGGTTTCTGACTGGATGGTGAATGACAGCCCACCATGTTACAGAGAGGTTACTGACTGGATGGTGAATGACAGCCCCCCATGTTACAGAGAGGTTACTGACTGGATGGTGAATGACAGCCCCCCATGTTACAGAGAGGTTACTGACTGGATGGTGAATGACAGCCCCCCATGTTACAGAGAGGTTACTGACTGGATGGTGAATGACAGCCCCCCATGTTACAGAGAGGTTACTGACTGGATGGTGAATGACAGCCCACCATGTTACAGAGAGGTTACTGACTGGATGGTGAATGACAGCCCCCCATGTTACAGAGAGGTTACTGACTGGATGGTGAATGACAGCCCACCATGTTACAGAGAGGTTACTGACTGGATGGTGAATGACAGCCCACCATGTTACAGAGAGGTTACTGACTGGATGGTGAATGACAGCCCCCCATGTTACAGAGAGGTTACTGACTGGATGGTGAATGACAGCCCCCCATGTTACAGAGAGGTTACTGACTGGATGGTGAATGACAGCCCCCCATGTTACAGAGAGGTTACTGACTGGATGGTGAATGACAGCCCCCCATGTTACAGAGAGGTTACTGACTGGATGGTGAATGACAGCCCCCCATGTTACAGAGAGGTTACTGACTGGATGGTGAATGACAGCCCCCCATGTTACAGAGAGGTTACTGACTGGATGGTGAATGACAGCCCCCCATGTTACAGAGAGGTTACTGACTGGATGGTGAATGACAGCCCCCCATGTTACAGAGAGGTTACTGACTGGATGGTGAATGACAGCCCACCATGTTACAGAGAGGTTACTGACTGGATGGTGAATGACAGCCCACCATGTTACAGAGAGGTTACTGACTGGATGGTGAATGACAGCCCCCCATGTTACAGAGAGGTTACTGACTGGATGGTGAATGACAGCCCCCCATGTTACAGAGAGGTTACTGACTGGATGGTGAATGACAGCCCCCCATGTTACAGAGAGGTTACTGACTGGATGGTGAATGACAGCCCCCCATGTTACAGAGAGGTTACTGACTGGATGGTGAATGACAGCCCCCCATGTTACAGAGAGGTTACTGACTGGATGGTGAATGACAGCCCCCCATGTTACAGAGAGGTTACTGACTGGATGGTGAATGACAGCCCCCCATGTTACAGAGAGGTTACTGACTGGATGGTGAATGACAGCCCCCCATGTTACAGAGAGGTTACTGACTGGATGGTGAATGACAGCCCCCCATGTTACAGAGAGGTTACTGACTGGATGGTGAATGACAGCCCCCCATGTTACAGAGAGGTTACTGACTGGATGGTGAATGACAGCCCCCCATGTTACAGAGAGGTTACTGACTGGATGGTGAATGACAGCCCACCATGTTACAGAGAGGTTACTGACTGGATGGTGAATGACAGCCCCCCATGTTACAGAGAGGTTACTGACTGGATGGTGAATGACAGCCCCCCATGTTACAGAGAGGTTACTGACTGGATGGTGAATGACAGCCCCCCATGTTACAGAGAGGTTACTGACTGGATGGTGAATGACAGCCCCCCATGTTACAGAGAGGTTACTGACTGGATGGTGAATGACAGCCCCCCATGTTACAGAGAGGTTACTGACTGGATGGTGAATGACAGCCCCCCATGTTACAGAGAGGTTACTGACTGGATGGTGAATGACAGCCCCCCATGTTACAGAGAGGTTACTGACTGGATGGTGAATGACAGCCCCCCATGTTACAGAGAGGTTACTGACTGGATGGTGAATGACAGCCCCCCATGTTACAGAGAGGTTACTGACTGGATGGTGAATGACAGCCCCCCATGTTACAGAGAGGTTACTGACTGGATGGTGAATGACAGCCCCCCATGTTACAGAGAGGTTACTGACTGGATGGTGAATGACAGCCCCCCCATGTTACAGAGAGGTTACTGACTGGATGGTGAATGACAGCCCCCCATGTTACAGAGAGGTTACTGACTGGATGGTGAATGACAGCCCACCATGTTACAGAGAGGTTACTGACTGGATGGTGAATGACAGCCCCCCATGTTACAGAGAGGTTACTGACTGGATGGTGAATGACAGCCCCCCATGTTACAGAGAGGTTACTGACTGGATGGTGAATGACAGCCCCCCATGTTACAGAGAGGTTACTGACTGGATGGTGAATGACAGCCCCCCATGTTACAGAGAGGTTACTGACTGGATGGTGAATGACAGCCCCCCATGTTACAGAGAGGTTACTGACTGGATGGTGAATGACAGCCCCCCATGTTACAGAGAGGTTACTGACTGGATGGTGAATGACAGCCCCCCATGTTACAGAGAGGTTACTGACTGGATGGTGAATGACAGCCCCCCATGTTACAGAGAGGTTACTGACTGGATGGTGAATGACAGCCCCCCATGTTACAGAGAGGTTACTGACTGGATGGTGAATGACAGCCCCCCATGTTACAGAGAGGTTACTGACTGGATGGTGAATGACAGCCCCCATGTTACAGAGAGGTTACTGACTGGATGGTGAATGACAGCCCCCCATGTTACAGAGAGGTTACTGACTGGATGGTGAATGACAGCCCCCCATGTTACAGAGAGGTTACTGACTGGATGGTGAATGACAGCCCACCATGTTACAGAGAGGTTACTGACTGGATGGTGAATGACAGCCCCCCATGTTACAGAGAGGTTACTGACTGGATGGTGAATGACAGCCCCCCATGTTACAGAGAGGTTACTGACTGGATGGTGAATGACAGCCCCCCATGTTACAGAGAGGTTACTGACTGGATGGTGAATGACAGCCCCCCATGTTACAGAGAGGTTACTGACTGGATGGTGAATGACAGCCCCCCATGTTACAGAGAGGTTACTGACTGGATGGTGAATGACAGCCCCCCATGTTACAGAGAGGTTACTGACTGGATGGTGAATGACAGCCCCCCATGTTACAGAGAGGTTACTGACTGGATGGTGAATGACAGCCCCCCATGTTACAGAGAGGTTACTGACTGGATGGTGAATGACAGCCCCCCATGTTACAGAGAGGTTACTGACTGGATGGTGAATGACAGCCCCCCATGTTACAGAGAGGTTACTGACTGGATGGTGAATGACAGCCCCCCATGTTACAGAGAGGTTACTGACTGGATGGTGAATGACAGCCCCCCATGTTACAGAGAGGTTACTGACTGGATGGTGAATGACAGCCCCCCATGTTACAGAGAGGTTACTGACTGGATGGTGAATGACAGCCCCCCATGTTACAGAGAGGTTACTGACTGGATGGTGAATGACAGCCCCCCATGTTACAGAGAGGTTACTGACTGGATGGTGAATGACAGCCCCCCATGTTACAGAGAGGTTACTGACTGGATGGTGAATGACAGCCCCCCATGTTACAGAGAGGTTACTGACTGGATGATGAATGACAGCCCCCCATGTTACAGAGAGGTTACTGACTGGATGGTGAATGACAGCCCCCCATGTTACAGAGAGGTTACTGACTGGATGGTGAATGACAGCCCCCCATGTTACAGAGAGGTTACTGACTGGATGGTGAATGACAGCCCCCCATGTTACAGAGAGGTTACTGACTGGATGGTGAATGACAGCCCCCCATGTTACAGAGAGGTTACTGACTGGATGGTGAATGACAGCCCCCCATGTTACAGAGAGGTTACTGACTGGATGGTGAATGACAGCCCCCCATGTTACAGAGAGGTTACTGACTGGATGGTGAATGACAGCCCCCCATGTTACAGAGAGGTTACTGACTGGATGGTGAATGACAGCCCCCCATGTTACAGAGAGGTTACTGACTGGATGGTGAATGACAGCCCACCATGTTACAGAGAGGTTACTGACTGGATGGTGAATGACAGCCCCCCATGTTACAGAGAGGTTACTGACTGGATGGTGAATGACAGCCCACCATGTTACAGAGAGGTTACTGACTGGATGGTGAATGACAGCCCCCCATGTTACAGAGAGGTTACTGACTGGATGGTGAATGACAGCCCCCCATGTTACAGAGAGGTTACTGACTGGATGGTGAATGACAGCCCCCCATGTTACAGAGAGGTTACTGACTGGATGGTGAATGACAGCCCCCCATGTTACAGAGAGGTTACTGACTGGATGGTGAATGACAGCCCACCATGTTACAGAGAGGTTACTGACTGGATGGTGAATGACAGCCCCCCATGTTACAGAGAGGTTACTGACTGGATGGTGAATGACAGCCCCCCATGTTACAGAGAGGTTACTGACTGGATGGTGAATGACAGCCCCCCATGTTACAGAGAGGTTACTGACTGGATGGTGAATGACAGCCCCCCCATGTTACAGAGAGGTTACTGACTGGATGGTGAATGACAGCCCCCCATGTTACAGAGAGGTTACTGACTGGATGGTGAATGACAGCCCCCCATGTTACAGAGAGGTTACTGACTGGATGGTGAATGACAGCCCCCCATGTTACAGAGAGGTTACTGACTGGATGGTGAATGACAGCCCCCCATGTTACAGAGAGGTTACTGACTGGATGGTGAATGACAGCCCCCCATGTTACAGAGAGGTTACTGACTGGATGGTGAATGACAGCCCCCCATGTTACAGAGAGGTTACTGACTGGATGGTGAATGACAGCCCCCCATGTTACAGAGAGGTTACTGACTGGATGGTGAATGACAGCCCCCCATGTTACAGAGAGGTTACTGACTGGATGGTGAATGACAGCCCCCCATGTTACAGAGAGGTTACTGACTGGATGGTGAATGACAGCCCCCCATGTTACAGAGAGGTTACTGACTGGATGGTGAATGACAGCCCCCCATGTTACAGAGAGGTTACTGACTGGATGGTGAATGACAGCCCCCCATGTTACAGAGAGGTTACTGACTGGATGGTGAATGACAGCCCCCCATGTTACAGAGAGGTTACTGACTGGATGGTGAATGACAGCCCACCATGTTACAGAGAGGTTACTGACTGGATGGTGAATGACAGCCCCCCATGTTACAGAGAGGTTACTGACTGGATGGTGAATGACAGCCCCCCATGTTACAGAGAGGTTACTGACTGGATGGTGAATGACAGCCCCCCATGTTACAGAGAGGTTACTGACTGGATGGTGAATGACAGCCCCCCATGTTACAGAGAGGTTACTGACTGGATGGTGAATGACAGCCCCCCATGTTACAGAGAGGTTACTGACTGGATGGTGAATGACAGCCCCCCATGTTACAGAGAGGTTACTGACTGGATGGTGAATGACAGCCCCCCATGTTACAGAGAGGTTACTGACTGGATGGTGAATGACAGCCCCCCATGTTACAGAGAGGTTACTGACTGGATGGTGAATGACAGCCCACCATGTTACAGAGAGGTTACTGACTGGATGGTGAATGACAGCCCCCCATGTTACAGAGAGGTTACTGACTGGATGGTGAATGACAGCCCCCCATGTTACAGAGAGGTTACTGACTGGATGGTGAATGACAGCCCCCCATGTTACAGAGAGGTTACTGACTGGATGGTGAATGACAGCCCCCCATGTTACAGAGAGGTTACTGACTGGATGGTGAATGACAGCCCCCCATGTTACAGAGAGGTTACTGACTGGATGGTGAATGACAGCCCCCCATGTTACAGAGAGGTTACTGACTGGATGGTGAATGACAGCCCCCCATGTTACAGAGAGGTTACTGACTGGATGGTGAATGACAGCCCCCCATGTTACAGAGAGGTTACTGACTGGATGGTGAATGACAGCCCCCCATGTTACAGAGAGGTTACTGACTGGATGGTGAATGACAGCCCCCCATGTTACAGAGAGGTTACTGACTGGATGGTGAATGACAGCCCCCATGTTACAGAGAGGTTACTGACTGGATGGTGAATGACAGCCCCCCATGTTACAGAGAGGTTACTGACTGGATGGTGAATGACAGCCCCCCATGTTACAGAGAGGTTACTGACTGGATGGTGAATGACAGCCCACCATGTTACAGAGAGGTTACTGACTGGATGGTGAATGACAGCCCCCCATGTTACAGAGAGGTTACTGACTGGATGGTGAATGACAGCCCCCCATGTTACAGAGAGGTTACTGACTGGATGGTGAATGACAGCCCCCCATGTTACAGAGAGGTTACTGACTGGATGGTGAATGACAGCCCCCCATGTTACAGAGAGGTTACTGACTGGATGGTGAATGACAGCCCCCCATGTTACAGAGAGGTTACTGACTGGATGGTGAATGACAGCCCCCCATGTTACAGAGAGGTTACTGACTGGATGGTGAATGACAGCCCCCCATGTTACAGAGAGGTTACTGACTGGATGGTGAATGACAGCCCCCCATGTTACAGAGAGGTTACTGACTGGATGGTGAATGACAGCCCCCCATGTTACAGAGAGGTTACTGACTGGATGGTGAATGACAGCCCCCCATGTTACAGAGAGGTTACTGACTGGATGGTGAATGACAGCCCCCCATGTTACAGAGAGGTTACTGACTGGATGGTGAATGACAGCCCCCCATGTTACAGAGAGGTTACTGACTGGATGGTGAATGACAGCCCCCCATGTTACAGAGAGGTTACTGACTGGATGGTGAATGACAGCCCCCCATGTTACAGAGAGGTTACTGACTGGATGGTGAATGACAGCCCCCCATGTTACAGAGAGGTTACTGACTGGATGGTGAATGACAGCCCCCCATGTTACAGAGAGGTTACTGACTGGATGGTGAATGACAGCCCCCCATGTTACAGAGAGGTTACTGACTGGATGGTGAATGACAGCCCCCCATGTTACAGAGAGGTTACTGACTGGATGGTGAATGACAGCCCCCCATGTTACAGAGAGGTTACTGACTGGATGGTGAATGACAGCCCCCCATGTTACAGAGAGGTTACTGACTGGATGGTGAATGACAGCCCCCCATGTTACAGAGAGGTTACTGACTGGATGGTGAATGACAGCCCCCCATGTTACAGAGAGGTTACTGACTGGATGGTGAATGACAGCCCCCCATGTTACAGAGAGGTTACTGACTGGATGGTGAATGACAGCCCCCCATGTTACAGAGAGGTTACTGACTGGATGGTGAATGACAGCCCCCCATGTTACAGAGAGGTTACTGACTGGATGGTGAATGACAGCCCCCCATGTTACAGAGAGGTTACTGACTGGATGGTGAATGACAGCCCCCCATGTTACAGAGAGGTTACTGACTGGATGGTGAATGACAGCCCCCCATGTTACAGAGAGGTTACTGACTGGATGGTGAATGACAGCCCACCATGTTACAGAGAGGTTACTGACTGGATGGTGAATGACAGCCCCCCATGTTACAGAGAGGTTACTGACTGGATGGTGAATGACAGCCCACCATGTTACAGAGAGGTTACTGACTGGATGGTGAATGACAGCCCCCCATGTTACAGAGAGGTTACTGACTGGATGGTGAATGACAGCCCCCCATGTTACAGAGAGGTTACTGACTGGATGGTGAATGACAGCCCCCCATGTTACAGAGAGGTTACTGACTGGATGGTGAATGACAGCCCACCATGTTACAGAGAGGTTACTGACTGGATGGTGAATGACAGCCCCCCATGTTACAGAGAGGTTACTGACTGGATGGTGAATGACAGCCCCCCATGTTACAGAGAGGTTACTGACTGGATGGTGAATGACAGCCCCCCATGTTACAGAGAGGTTACTGACTGGATGGTGAATGACAGCCCCCCATGTTACAGAGAGGTTACTGACTGGATGGTGAATGACAGCCCCCCATGTTACAGAGAGGTTACTGACTGGATGGTGAATGACAGCCCCCCATGTTACAGAGAGGTTACTGACTGGATGGTGAATGACAGCCCCCCATGTTACAGAGAGGTTACTGACTGGATGGTGAATGACAGCCCACCATGTTACAGAGAGGTTACTGACTGGATGGTGAATGACAGCCCCCCATGTTACAGAGAGGTTACTGACTGGATGGTGAATGACAGCCCCCCATGTTACAGAGAGGTTACTGACTGGATGGTGAATGACAGCCCCCCATGTTACAGAGAGGTTACTGACTGGATGGTGAATGACAGCCCACCATGTTACAGAGAGGTTACTGACTGGATGGTGAATGACAGCCCCCCATGTTACAGAGAGGTTACTGACTGGATGGTGAATGACAGCCCACCATGTTACAGAGAGGTTACTGACTGGATGGTGAATGACAGCCCCCCATGTTACAGAGAGGTTACTGACTGGATGGTGAATGACAGCCCACCATGTTACAGAGAGGTTACTGACTGGATGGTGAATGACAGCCCCCCATGTTACAGAGAGGTTACTGACTGGATGGTGAATGACAGCCCCCCATGTTACAGAGAGGTTACTGACTGGATGGTGAATGACAGCCCCCCATGTTACAGAGAGGTTACTGACTGGATGGTGAATGACAGCCCCCCATGTTACAGAGAGGTTACTGACTGGATGGTGAATGACAGCCCCCCATGTTACAGAGAGGTTACTGACTGGATGGTGAATGACAGCCCCCCATGTTACAGAGAGGTTACTGACTGGATGGTGAATGACAGCCCCCCATGTTACAGAGAGGTTACTGACTGGATGGTGAATGACAGCCCCCCATGTTACAGAGAGGTTACTGACTGGATGGTGAATGACAGCCCCCCATGTTACAGAGAGGTTACTGACTGGATGGTGAATGACAGCCCCCCATGTTACAGAGAGGTTACTGACTGGATGGTGAATGACAGCCCCCCATGTTACAGAGAGGTTACTGACTGGATGGTGAATGACAGCCCCCCATGTTACAGAGAGGTTACTGACTGGATGGTGAATGACAGCCCCCCATGTTACAGAGAGGTTACTGACTGGATGGTGAATGACAGCCCCCCATGTTACAGAGAGGTTACTGACTGGATGGTGAATGACAGCCCCCCATGTTACAGAGAGGTTACTGACTGGATGGTGAATGACAGCCCCCCATGTTACAGAGAGGTTACTGACTGGATGGTGAATGACAGCCCCCCATGTTACAGAGAGGTTACTGACTGGATGGTGAATGACAGCCCCCCATGTTACAGAGAGGTTACTGACTGGATGGTGAATGACAGCCCCCCATGTTACAGAGAGGTTACTGACTGGATGGTGAATGACAGCCCCCCATGTTACAGAGAGGTTACTGACTGGATGGTGAATGACAGCCCCCCATGTTACAGAGAGGTTACTGACTGGATGGTGAATGACAGCCCCCCATGTTACAGAGAGGTTACTGACTGGATGGTGAATGACAGCCCCCCATGTTACAGAGAGGTTACTGACTGGATGGTGAATGACAGCCCCCCATGTTACAGAGAGGTTACTGACTGGATGGTGAATGACAGCCCCCCATGTTACAGAGAGGTTACTGACTGGATGGTGAATGACAGCCCCCCATGTTACAGAGAGGTTACTGACTGGATGGTGAATGACAGCCCCCCATGTTACAGAGAGGTTACTGACTGGATGGTGAATGACAGCCCCCCATGTTACAGAGAGGTTACTGACTGGATGGTGAATGACAGCCCCCCATGTTACAGAGAGGTTACTGACTGGATGGTGAATGACAGCCCCCCATGTTACAGAGAGGTTACTGACTGGATGGTGAATGACAGCCCCCCATGTTACAGAGAGGTTACTGACTGGATGGTGAATGACAGCCCCCCATGTTACAGAGAGGTTACTGACTGGATGGTGAATGACAGCCCCCCATGTTACAGAGAGGTTACTGACTGGATGGTGAATGACAGCCCCCCATGTTACAGAGAGGTTACTGACTGGATGGTGAATGACAGCCCCCCATGTTACAGAGAGGTTACTGACTGGATGGTGAATGACAGCCCCCCATGTTACAGAGAGGTTACTGACTGGATGGTGAATGACAGCCCCCCATGTTACAGAGAGGTTACTGACTGGATGGTGAATGACAGCCCCCCATGTTACAGAGAGGTTACTGACTGGATGGTGAATGACAGCCCCCCATGTTACAGAGAGGTTACTGACTGGATGGTGAATGACAGCCCCCCATGTTACAGAGAGGTTACTGACTGGATGGTGAATGACAGCCCACCATGTTACAGAGAGGTTACTGACTGGATGGTGAATGACAGCCCCCCATGTTACAGAGAGGTTACTGACTGGATGGTGAATGACAGCCCACCATGTTACAGAGAGGTTACTGACTGGATGGTGAATGACAGCCCCCCATGTTACAGAGAGGTTACTGACTGGATGGTGAATGACAGCCCCCCATGTTACAGAGAGGTTACTGACTGGATGGTGAATGACAGCCCCCCATGTTACAGAGAGGTTACTGACTGGATGGTGAATGACAGCCCCCCATGTTACAGAGAGGTTACTGACTGGATGGTGAATGACAGCCCCCCATGTTACAGAGAGGTTACTGACTGGATGGTGAATGACAGCCCCCCATGTTACAGAGAGGTTACTGACTGGATGGTGAATGACAGCCCACCATGTTACAGAGAGGTTACTGACTGGATGGTGAATGACAGCCCCCCATGTTACAGAGAGGTTACTGACTGGATGGTGAATGACAGCCCACCATGTTACAGAGAGGTTACTGACTGGATGGTGAATGACAGCCCCCCATGTTACAGAGAGGTTACTGACTGGATGGTGAATGACAGCCCCCCATGTTACAGAGAGGTTACTGACTGGATGGTGAATGACAGCCCCCCATGTTACAGAGAGGTTACTGACTGGATGGTGAATGACAGCCCCCCATGTTACAGAGAGGTTACTGACTGGATGGTGAATGACAGCCCCCCATGTTACAGAGAGGTTACTGACTGGATGGTGAATGACAGCCCCCCATGTTACAGAGAGGTTACTGACTGGATGGTGAATGACAGCCCCCCATGTTACAGAGAGGTTACTGACTGGATGGTGAATGACAGCCCCCCATGTTACAGAGAGGTTACTGACTGGATGGTGAATGACAGCCCCCCATGTTACAGAGAGGTTACTGACTGGATGGTGAATGACAGCCCCCCATGTTACAGAGAGGTTACTGACTGGATGGTGAATGACAGCCCCCCATGTTACAGAGAGGTTACTGACTGGATGGTGAATGACAGCCCCCCATGTTACAGAGAGGTTACTGACTGGATGGTGAATGACAGCCCCCCATGTTACAGAGAGGTTACTGACTGGATGGTGAATGACAGCCCCCCATGTTACAGAGAGGTTACTGACTGGATGGTGAATGACAGCCCCCCATGTTACAGAGAGGTTACTGACTGGATGGTGAATGACAGCCCCCCATGTTACAGAGAGGTTACTGACTGGATGGTGAATGACAGCCCCCCATGTTACAGAGAGGTTACTGACTGGATGGTGAATGACAGCCCCCCATGTTACAGAGAGGTTACTGACTGGATGGTGAATGACAGCCCACCATGTTACAGAGAGGTTACTGACTGGATGGTGAATGACAGCCCCCCATGTTACAGAGAGGTTACTGACTGGATGGTGAATGACAGCCCCCCATGTTACAGAGAGGTTACTGACTGGATGGTGAATGACAGCCCCCCATGTTACAGAGAGGTTACTGACTGGATGGTGAATGACAGCCCCCCATGTTACAGAGAGGTTACTGACTGGATGGTGAATGACAGCCCCCCATGTTACAGAGAGGTTACTGACTGGATGGTGAATGACAGCCCCCCATGTTACAGAGAGGTTACTGACTGGATGGTGAATGACAGCCCCCCATGTTACAGAGAGGTTACTGACTGGATGGTGAATGACAGCCCCCCATGTTACAGAGAGGTTACTGACTGGATGGTGAATGACAGCCCCCCATGTTACAGAGAGGTTACTGACTGGATGGTGAATGACAGCCCCCCATGTTACAGAGAGGTTACTGACTGGATGGTGAATGACAGCCCCCCATGTTACAGAGAGGTTACTGACTGGATGGTGAATGACAGCCCCCCATGTTACAGAGAGGTTACTGACTGGATGGTGAATGACAGCCCCCCATGTTACAGAGAGGTTACTGACTGGATGGTGAATGACAGCCCCCCATGTTACAGAGAGGTTACTGACTGGATGGTGAATGACAGCCCCCCATGTTACAGAGAGGTTACTGACTGGATGGTGAATGACAGCCCCCCATGTTACAGAGAGGTTACTGACTGGATGGTGAATGACAGCCCCCCATGTTACAGAGAGGTTACTGACTGGATGGTGAATGACAGCCCACCATGTTACAGAGAGGTTACTGACTGGATGGTGAATGACAGCCCCCCATGTTACAGAGAGGTTACTGACTGGATGGTGAATGACAGCCCCCCATGTTACAGAGAGGTTACTGACTGGATGGTGAATGACAGCCCCCCATGTTACAGAGAGGTTACTGACTGGATGGTGAATGACAGCCCCCCATGTTACAGAGAGGTTACTGACTGGATGGTGAATGACAGCCCCCCATGTTACAGAGAGGTTACTGACTGGATGGTGAATGACAGCCCCCCATGTTACAGAGAGGTTACTGACTGGATGGTGAATGACAGCCCCCCATGTTACAGAGAGGTTACTGACTGGATGGTGAATGACAGCCCACCATGTTACAGAGAGGTTACTGACTGGATGGTGAATGACAGCCCCCATGTTACAGAGAGGTTACTGACTGGATGGTGAATGACAGCCCCCCATGTTACAGAGAGGTTACTGACTGGATGGTGAATGACAGCCCCCCATGTTACAGAGAGGTTACTGACTGGATGGTGAATGACAGCCCCCCATGTTACAGAGAGGTTACTGACTGGATGGTGAATGACAGCCCCCCATGTTACAGAGAGGTTACTGACTGGATGGTGAATGACAGCCCCCCATGTTACAGAGAGGTTACTGACTGGATGGTGAATGACAGCCCCCCATGTTACAGAGAGGTTACTGACTGGATGGTGAATGACAGCCCCCCATGTTACAGAGAGGTTACTGACTGGATGGTGAATGACAGCCCACCATGTTACAGAGAGGTTACTGACTGGATGGTGAATGACAGCCCCCCATGTTACAGAGAGGTTACTGACTGGATGGTGAATGACAGCCCCCCATGTTACAGAGAGGTTACTGACTGGATGGTGAATGACAGCCCCCCATGTTACAGAGAGGTTACTGACTGGATGGTGAATGACAGCCCCCCATGTTACAGAGAGGTTACTGACTGGATGGTGAATGACAGCCCCCCATGTTACAGAGAGGTTACTGACTGGATGGTGAATGACAGCCCCCCATGTTACAGAGAGGTTACTGACTGGATGGTGAATGACAGCCCCCCATGTTACAGAGAGGTTACTGACTGGATGGTGAATGACAGCCCCCCATGTTACAGAGAGGTTACTGACTGGATGGTGAATGACAGCCCACCATGTTACAGAGAGGTTACTGACTGGATGGTGAATGACAGCCCCCCATGTTACAGAGAGGTTACTGACTGGATGGTGAATGACAGCCCACCATGTTACAGAGAGGTTACTGACTGGATGGTGAATGACAGCCCCCCATGTTACAGAGAGGTTACTGACTGGATGGTGAATGACAGCCCCCCATGTTACAGAGAGGTTACTGACTGGATGGTGAATGACAGCCCCCCATGTTACAGAGAGGTTTCTGACTAGATGGTGAATGACAGCCCACCATGTTACAGAGAGGTTACTGACTGGATGGTGAATGACAGCCCCCCATGTTACAGAGAGGTTACTGACTGGATGGTGAATGACAGCCCACCATGTTACAGAGAGGTTACTGACTGGATGGTGAATGACAGCCCCCCATGTTACAGAGAGGTTACTGACTGGATGGTGAATGACAGCCCACCATGTTACAGAGAGGTTACTGACTGGATGGTGAATGACAGCCCCCCATGTTACAGAGAGGTTACTGACTGGATGGTGAATGACAGCCCCCCATGTTACAGAGAGGTTACTGACTGGATGGTGAATGACAGCCCCCCATGTTACAGAGAGGTTACTGACTGGATGGTGAATGACAGCCCCCCATGTTACAGAGAGGTTACTGACTGGATGGTGAATGACAGCCCCCCATGTTACAGAGAGGTTACTGACTGGATGGTGAATGACAGCCCCCCATGTTACAGAGAGGTTACTGACTGGATGGTGAATGACAGCCCCCCATGTTACAGAGAGGTTACTGACTGGATGGTGAATGACAGCCCCCCATGTTACAGAGAGGTTACTGACTGGATGGTGAATGACAGCCCCCCATGTTACAGAGAGGTTACTGACTGGATGGTGAATGACAGCCCACCATGTTACAGAGAGGTTACTGACTGGATGGTGAATGACAGCCCCCCATGTTACAGAGAGGTTACTGACTGGATGGTGAATGACAGCCCCCCATGTTACAGAGAGGTTACTGACTGGATGGTGAATGACAGCCCCCCATGTTACAGAGAGGTTACTGACTGGATGGTGAATGACAGCCCCCCATGTTACAGAGAGGTTACTGACTGGATGGTGAATGACAGCCCCCCATGTTACAGAGAGGTTACTGACTGGATGGTGAATGACAGCCCCCCATGTTACAGAGAGGTTACTGACTGGATGGTGAATGACAGCCCCCCATGTTACAGAGAGGTTACTGACTGGATGGTGAATGACAGCCCCCCATGTTACAGAGAGGTTACTGACTGGATGGTGAATGACAGCCCCCCATGTTACAGAGAGGTTACTGACTGGATGGTGAATGACAGCCCCCCATGTTACAGAGAGGTTACTGACTGGATGGTGAATGACAGCCCACCATGTTACAGAGAGGTTACTGACTGGATGGTGAATGACAGCCCCCCATGTTACAGAGAGGTTACTGACTGGATGGTGAATGACAGCCCCCCATGTTACAGAGAGGTTACTGACTGGATGGTGAATGACAGCCCCCCATGTTACAGAGAGGTTACTGACTGGATGGTGAATGACAGCCCCCCATGTTACAGAGAGGTTACTGACTGGATGGTGAATGACAGCCCCCCATGTTACAGAGAGGTTACTGACTAGATGGTGAATGACAGCCCACCATGTTACAGAGAGGTTACTGACTGGATGGTGAATGACAGCCCCCCATGTTACAGAGAGGTTTCTGACTAGATGGTGAATGACAGCCCACCATGTTACAGAGAGGTTACTGACTGGATGGTGAATGACAGCCCCCCATGTTACAGAGAGGTTACTGACTGGATGGTGAATGACAGCCCCCCATGTTACAGAGAGGTTACTGACTGGATGGTGAATGACAGCCCCCCATGTTACAGAGAGGTTACTGACTGGATGGTGAATGACAGCCCCCCATGTTACAGAGAGGTTACTGACTGGATGGTGAATGACAGCCCCCCATGTTACAGAGAGGTTACTGACTGGATGGTGAATGACAGCCCCCCATGTTACAGAGAGGTTACTGACTGGATGGTGAATGACAGCCCCCCATGTTACAGAGAGGTTACTGACTGGATGGTGAATGACAGCCCCCCATGTTACAGAGAGGTTACTGACTGGATGGTGAATGACAGCCCCCCATGTTACAGAGAGGTTACTGACTGGATGGTGAATGACAGCCCCCCATGTTACAGAGAGGTTACTGACTGGATGGTGAATGACAGCCCCCCATGTTACAGAGAGGTTACTGACTGGATGGTGAATGACAGCCCCCCATGTTACAGAGAGGTTACTGACTGGATGGTGAATGACAGCCCCCCATGTTACAGAGAGGTTACTGACTGGATGGTGAATGACAGCCCCCCATGTTACAGAGAGGTTACTGACTGGATGGTGAATGACAGCCCCCCATGTTACAGAGAGGTTACTGACTGGATGGTGAATGACAGCCCCCCATGTTACAGAGAGGTTACTGACTGGATGGTGAATGACAGCCCACCATGTTACAGAGAGGTTACTGACTGGATGGTGAATGACAGCCCCCCATGTTACAGAGAGGTTACTGACTAGATGGTGAATGACAGCCCACCATGTTACAGAGAGGTTACTGACTGGATGGTGAATGACAGCCCCCCATGTTACAGAGAGGTTACTGACTGGATGGTGAATGACAGCCCCCCATGTTACAGAGAGGTTACTGACTGGATGGTGAATGACAGCCCCCCATGTTACAGAGAGGTTACTGACTGGATGGTGAATGACAGCCCCCCATGTTACAGAGAGGTTACTGACTGGATGGTGAATGACAGCCCCCCATGTTACAGAGAGGTTACTGACTGGATGGTGAATGACAGCCCCCCATGTTACAGAGAGGTTACTGACTGGATGGTGAATGACAGCCCCCCATGTTACAGAGAGGTTACTGACTGGATGGTGAATGACAGCCCCCCATGTTACAGAGAGGTTACTGACTGGATGGTGAATGACAGCCCCCCATGTTACAGAGAGGTTACTGACTGGATGGTGAATGACAGCCCCCCATGTTACAGAGAGGTTACTGACTGGATGGTGAATGACAGCCCCCCATGTTACAGAGAGGTTACTGACTGGATGGTGAATGACAGCCCCCCATGTTACAGAGAGGTTACTGACTGGATGGTGAATGACAGCCCCCATGTTACAGAGAGGTTACTGACTGGATGGTGAATGACAGCCCCCCATGTTACAGAGAGGTTACTGACTGGATGGTGAATGACAGCCCCCCATGTTACAGAGAGGTTACTGACTGGATGGTGAATGACAGCCCCCCATGTTACAGAGAGGTTACTGACTGGATGGTGAATGACAGCCCCCCATGTTACAGAGAGGTTACTGACTGGATGGTGAATGACAGCCCCCCATGTTACAGAGAGGTTACTGACTGGATGGTGAATGACAGCCCCCCATGTTACAGAGAGGTTACTGACTGGATGGTGAATGACAGCCCCCCATGTTACAGAGAGGTTACTGACTGGATGGTGAATGACAGCCCACCATGTTACAGAGAGGTTACTGACTGGATGGTGAATGACAGCCCCCCATGTTACAGAGAGGTTACTGACTGGATGGTGAATGACAGCCCCCCATGTTACAGAGAGGTTACTGACTGGATGGTGAATGACAGCCCCCCATGTTACAGAGAGGTTACTGACTGGATGGTGAATGACAGCCCCCCATGTTACAGAGAGGTTACTGACTGGATGGTGAATGACAGCCCCCCATGTTACAGAGAGGTTACTGACTGGATGGTGAATGACAGCCCCCCATGTTACAGAGAGGTTACTGACTGGATGGTGAATGACAGCCCCCCATGTTACAGAGAGGTTACTGACTGGATGGTGAATGACAGCCCCCCATGTTACAGAGAGGTTACTGACTGGATGGTGAATGACAGCCCCCCATGTTACAGAGAGGTTACTGACTGGATGGTGAATGACAGCCCCCCATGTTACAGAGAGGTTACTGACTGGATGGTGAATGACAGCCCACCATGTTACAGAGAGGTTACTGACTGGATGGTGAATGACAGCCCCCCATGTTACAGAGAGGTTACTGACTGGATGGTGAATGACAGCCCCCATGTTACAGAGAGGTTACTGACTGGATGGTGAATGACAGCCCCCCCATGTTACAGAGAGGTTACTGACTGGATGGTGAATGACAGCCCCCCATGTTACAGAGAGGTTACTGACTGGATGGTGAATGACAGCCCCCCATGTTACAGAGAGGTTACTGACTGGATGATGAATGACAGCCCCCCATGTTACAGAGAGGTTACTGACTGGATGGTGAATGACAGCCCCCCATGTTACAGAGAGGTTACTGACTGGATGGTGAATGACAGCCCCCCATGTTACAGAGAGGTTACTGACTGGATGGTGAATGACAGCCCCCCATGTTACAGAGAGGTTACTGACTGGATGGTGAATGACAGCCCCCCATGTTACAGAGAGGTTACTGACTGGATGGTGAATGACAGCCCCCCATGTTACAGAGAGGTTACTGACTGGATGATGAATGACAGCCCCCCATGTTACAGAGAGGTTACTGACTGGATGGTGAATGACAGCCCCCCATGTTACAGAGAGGTTACTGACTAGATGGTGAATGACAGCCCATCATGTTACAGAGAGGTTACTGACTGGATGATGAATGACAGCCCCCCATGTTACAGAGAGGTTACTGACTGGATGGTGAATGACAGCCCCCCATGTTACAGAGAGGTTACTGACTGGATGGTGAATGACAGCCCCCCATGTTACAGAGAGGTTACTGACTGGATGGTGAATGACAGCCCCCCATGTTACAGAGAGGTTACTGACTGGATGGTGAATGACAGCCCCCCATGTTACAGAGAGGTTACTGACTGGATGGTGAATGACAGCCCCCCCATGTTACAGAGAGGTTACTGACTGGATGGTGAATGGCAGCCCCCCATGTTACAGAGAGGTTACTGACTGGATGGTGAATGACAGCCCCCCATGTTACAGAGAGGTTACTGACTGGATGGTGAATGACAGCCCACCATGTTACAGAGAGGTTACTGACTGGATGGTGAATGACAGCCCCCCATGTTACAGAGAGGTTACTGACTGGATGGTGAATGACAGCCCCCCATGTTACAGAGAGGTTACTGACTGGATGGTGAATGACAGCCCCCCATGTTACAGAGAGGTTACTGACTGGATGGTGAATGACAGCCCCCCATGTTACAGAGAGGTTACTGACTGGATGGTGAATGACAGCCCCCATGTTACAGAGAGGTTACTGACTGGATGATGAATGACAGCCCCCCATGTTACAGAGAGGTTACTGACTGGATGGTGAATGACAACCCCCCATGTTACAGAGAGGTTACTGACTAGATGGTGAATGACAGCCCATCATGTTACAGAGAGGTTACTGACTGGATGATGAATGACAGCCCCCATGTTACAGAGAGGTTACTGACTGGATGGTGAATGACAGCCCCCCATGTTACAGAGAGGTTACTGACTGGATGGTGAATGACAGCCCCCCATGTTACAGAGAGGTTACTGACTGGATGGTGAATGACAGCCCCCCATGTTACAGAGAGGTTACTGACTGGATGGTGAATGACAGCCCCCCATGTTACAGAGAGGTTACTGACTAGATGGTGAATGACAGCCCCCCCATGTTACAGGGAAGTTACTGACTGGATGGTGAATGGCAGCCCCCCATGTTACAGAGAGGTTACTGACTGGATGGTGAATGACAGCCCCCCATGTTACAGAGAGGTTACTGACTGGATGGTAAATGACAGCCCACCATGTTAATGATAGGTTACTGACTGGATGGTAAATGACAGCCCCCCATGTTACAGAGAGGTTACTGACTGGATGGTGAATGACAGCCCCCCATGTTATAGAGAGGTTACTGACTGGATGGTGAATGACAACCCCCCATGTTACAGAGAGGTTACTGACTGGATAGTGAATGACAGCCCCCCATGTTACAGAGAGGTTACTGACTGGATGGTGAATGACAGCCCCCATGTTACAGAGAGGTTACTGACTGGATGGTGAATGACAGCCCCCCATGTTACAGAGAGGTTACTGACTGGATGGTGAATGACAGCCCCCCATGTTACAGAGAGGTTACTGACTGGATGGTGAATGACAACCCCCCATGTTACAGAGAGGTTACTGACTGGATGGTGAATGACAGCTCACCATGTTACAGAGAGTTTACTGACAGAATGGTGAATGACAGCCCCCCATGTTACAGAGAGGTTACTGACTGGATGGGGAATGATAGCCCACCATGTTACAGAGAGGTTACTGACTGGATGGTGAATCACAGCCCACCCCCCATGTTACAGAGAGGTTACTGACTGGATAGTGAATGACAGGCCCCCATGTTACAGAGAGGTTACTGACTGGATGGTGAATGGCAGCCCCCCATGTTACAGAGAGGTTTCTGACTAGATGGTGAATGACAGCCCACCATGTTACAGAGAGGTTACTGACTGGATAGTGAATGACAGCCCCCCATGTTACAGAGAGATTTCTGACTAGATGGTGAATGACAGCCCATCATGTTACAGAGAGATTACTGACTGGATGGTGAATGACAACCCCCCATGTTACAGAGAGGTTACTGACTAGATGGTGAATGACAGCCCATCATGTTACAGAGAGGTTACTGACTGGATGATGAATGACAGCCCCCATGTTACAGAGAGGTTACTGACTGGATGGTGAATGACAGCCCCCCATGTTACAGAGAGGTTACTGACTGGATGGTGAATGACAGCCCCCCATGTTACAGAGAGGTTACTGACTGGATGGTGAATGACAGCCCCCCATGTTACAGAGAGGTTACTGACTAGATGGTGAATGACAGCCCCCCCATGTTACAGGGAAGTTACTGACTGGATGGTGAATGGCAGCCCCCCATGTTACAGAGAGGTTACTGACTGGATGGTGAATGACAGCCCCCCATGTTACAGAGAGGTTACTGACTGGATGGTAAATGACAGCCCACCATGTTAATGATAGGTTACTGACTGGATGGTAAATGACAGCCCCCCATGTTACAGAGAGGTTACTGACTGGATGGTGAATGACAGCCCCCCATGTTATAGAGAGGTTACTGACTGGATGGTGAATGACAACCCCCCATGTTACAGAGAGGTTACTGACTGGATAGTGAATGACAGCCCCCCATGTTACAGAGAGGTTACTGACTGGATGGTGAATGACAGCCCCCATGTTACAGAGAGGTTACTGACTGGATGGTGAATGACAGCCCCCCATGTTACAGAGAGGTTACTGACTGGATGGTGAATGACAGCCCCCCATGTTACAGAGAGGTTACTGACTGGATGGTGAATGACAGCCCCCCATGTTACAGAGAGGTTACTGACTGGATGGTGAATGGCAGCCCCCCATGTTACAGAGAGGTTTCTGACTAGATGGTGAATGACAGCCCACCATGTTACAGAGAGGTTACTGACTGGATAGTGAATGACAGCCCCCCATGTTACAGAGAGGTTTCTGACTAGATGGTGAATGACAGCCCATCATGTTACAGAGAGATAACTGACTGGATGGTGAATGACAACCCCCCATGTTACAGAGAGGTTACTGACTGGATGGTAAATGACAGCCCACCATGTTACAGAGAGGTTACTGACTGGATGGTGAATGACAGCCCCCCATGTTACAGAGAGGTTACTGACTGGATGGTGAATGACAGCCCCCCATGTTACAGAGAGGTTACTGACTGGATGGTGAATGACAGCCCCCCATGTTACAGAGAGGTTACTGACTGGATGGTGAATGACAGCCCCCCATGTTACAGAGAGGTTACTGACTGGATGGTGAATGACAGCCCCCCATGTTACAGAGAGGTTACTGACTGGATGGTGAATGACAGCCCCCCATGTTACAGAGAGGTTACTGACTGGATGGTGAATGACAGCCCCCCATGTTACAGAGAGGTTACTGACTGGATGGTGAATGACAGCCCCCCATGTTACAGAGAGGTTACTGACTGGATGGTGAATGACAGCCCCCCATGTTACAGAGAGGTTACTGACTGGATGGTGAATGACAGCCCACCATGTTACAGAGAGGTTACTGACTGGATGGTGAATGACAGCCCCCCATGTTACAGAGAGGTTACTGACTGGATGGTGAATGACAGCCCCCCATGTTACAGAGAGGTTACTGACTGGATGGTGAATGACAGCCCCCCATGTTACAGAGAGGTTACTGACTGGATGGTGAATGACAGCCCCCCCCCCCCCCCATGTTACAGAGAGGTTACTGACTGGATGGTGAATGACAGCCCCCCATGTTACAGAGAGGTTACTGACTGGATGGTGAATGACAGCCCCCCATGTTACAGAGAGGTTACTGACTGGATGGTGAATGACAGCCCCCCCATGTTACAGGGAAGTTACTGACTGGATGGTGAATGACAGCCCACCATGTTACAGAGAGGTTACTGACTGGATGGTGAATGACAGCCCCCCATGTTACAGAGAGGTTACTGACTGGATGGTGAATGACAGCCCACCATGTTACAGAGAGGTTACTGACTGGATGGTGAATGACAGCCCCCCATGTTACAGAGAGGTTTCTGACTAGATGGTGAATGACAGCCCACCATGTTACAGAGAGGTTACTGACTGGATGGTGAATGACAGCCCCCCATGTTACAGAGAGGTTACTGACTGGATAGTGAATGACAGCCCCCCATGTTACAGAGAGGTTTCTGACTAGATGGTGAATGACAGCCCATCATGTTACAGAGAGGTTACTGACTGGATGGTGAATGACAGCCCCCCATGTTACAGAGAGGTTACTGACTGGATGGTGAATGACAGCCCCCCATGTTACAGAGAGGTTACTGACTAGATGGTGAATGACAGCCCATCATGTTACAGAGAGGTTACTGACTGGATGGTGAATGACAGCCCCCCATGTTACAGAGAGGTTACTGACTGGATGGTGAATGACAGCCCCCCAGGTTACAGAGAGGTTACTGACTGGATGGTGAATGACAGCCCCCCATGTTACAGAGAGGTTACTGACTGGATGGTGAATGACAGCCCCCCATGTTACAGAGAGGTTACTGACTGGATGGTGAATGACAGCCCCCCATGTTACAGAGAGGTTACTGACTAGATGGTGAATGACAGCCCACCATGTTACAGAGAGGTTACTGACTGGATGGTGAATGACAGCCCCCCATGTTACAGAGAGGTTACTGACTGGATGGTGAATGTGTGTGTGTGTGTGTGTGTGTGTGTGTGTGTGTGTGTGTGTGTGTGTGTGTGTGTGTGTGTGTGTGTGTGTGTGTGTGTGTGTGTGTGTGTGTGTGTGTGTGTGTGTGTGTGTGTGTGTGTGTGTGCACTGTATGAGAGCAAAGTTTAATGATGAAACAGTGAAATACAGTATTCATATCTACAGCCTTATGTTTATTTCAACTATGCGTGTTTTGGAGGCACGCTGTATATGAGGAGCATGGAGCATGGAGATGTTGTTCATCGCTGAGAAAGAAGGAGAGAGGGTTGGAGGAGGAGACTAGAAGGAGTCTGGTGTTGATTGGTTTCGTTGACACATAGAGGTGTCACTCACCATGTCTTGGAGGGAGGGAGGGAGGGAGGGAGGGAGGGAGGGAGGGAGGGAGGGAGGGAGGGAGGGAGGGAGGGAGGGAGGGAGGGAGGGAGGGAGGGAGGGAGGATAGGGCACTGGTTTGGACATTCAGTGCTTCAGATGTTTTTTTTTATAGCAACAGTACTCAGCCTAGTTCCCTGGCTGAGAGGAACAGGACGGAGAGGAAGAGCAAGAGGAGGGAGAGGAAGAGGAGGGAGAGTAAAGGGAAGAGGAGGGAGAGGATGAGGAAGAGGAGGGAGAGGAAGAGGCTTCACTCCAGCCTGTTAAATCAGTAATAGTTTACATTTTAAACTCTCTCTCAATTCAATTCAATTTAAGGGACTTTATTGGCATGGGAAACATATGTCAACATTGCCAAAGCAAGTGAAGTAGATATTATACAAAAGTGAAATAAACAATAAAAATGAACATTACACTCACAGAAGTTCCAAAAGAATAAAGACATTACAAATGTCATATTTTGTATATATACAGTGTTGTAACGATGTGCAAATGGTTAAAGTACAAATGGGGAAATAAATAAACATAAATATGGGTTGTATTTACAATGGTGTTTTCTCTTCACTGGTTGCCCTTTTCTTGTGGTAACAGGTCACAAATCTTGCTGCTGTGATGGCACACTGTGGTATTTCACCCAGTAGATATGGGAGTTTATCAAAATCGGGTTTGTTTTGTTTTTCTTTTCTTTTTTTTACCCCTTTTTTCTCCCCAATTTTCATGGTATCCAATTGGTAGTAGTTACAGTCTTGTCTCGTCGCTGCAACTCCCGTACAGACTCGGGAGAGGCGAAGGTCGAGAGCCATGCGTCCTCTGAAACACAACCCAACCTAGCCGCACTACTTCTTGACACATTTCACATCCAACCCGGAAGCCAGCCGCACCAATGTGTCGGAGGAAACACCGTACACCTGGTGACCTGGTCAGCATGCACTGCGCCCAGCCCGCCACAGGAGTCGCTAGTGCGTGATGAGACAAGGATATCCCTGCTGGCCAAACCCTCCCTAACCCCGACGACGCCGGGCCAATTGTGCATCGCCCCATGGACCTCCCGGTGACGGCCGGCTGCGACAGAGCCTTGGCTCGAAACCAGAATCTCTGGTGGCCCACTGCGCCACCCGGGAGGCCCTAAATCGGGTTTGTTTTCAAATTCTTTGTGGATCAGTGTAATCATAGGGGAAATATGTATCTCTAATATGGTCATACATTTGGCAGGTTAGGAAGTGCAGCTCAGTTTCCACCTCATTTTGTGGGCAGTGTGCACATAGCCTGTCTTCTCTTGAGAGCCAGGTCTGCCTACGGCGGCCTTTCTCAATAGCAAGGCTATGCTCACTGAGTCTGTACATAGTCAAAGCTTTCCTTAAGTTTGGTTCAGTCACGGTGGTCAGGTATTCTCCCACTCTGTACTCTCTGTTTAGGGCCAAATAGCATTCTAGTTTGCTCTGTTTTTTTGTTAATTCTTTCCAATGTGTCAAGTAATTATCTTTTTGTTTTCTCATGATTTGGTTGGGTCTAATTGTGTTGCTGTCCTGGGGCTCTGTGGCGTCTATTTGTGATTGTGAACAGAGCCCCAGGTCCAGCTTGCTTAGGGGACTCTTCTCCAGGTTAATTTCTCTGTAGGTGATGGCTTTGTTATGGAAGGTTTGGGAATCGCTTCCTTTTACATAGGTGGTTGTAGAATTTATCATTCACAACTTTGTGGAAGTTACCTCTGGCGCTGATGTTTAGGCCGAGGTATGTGTCGTTTTTTGTGTGCTCTAGGGCAATGGTGTCTAAATGGAATTTATATTTGTGGTCCTTTCAACTGGACCTTTTTTGGAACACCATTATTTTTGTCACTGAGATTTACTGTCAGGTCCCAGGTCTGGCAGAATCTGTGCAGAAGATCTAGGTGCTGCTGTAGGCCCTCCTTGGTTGGTGACAGAAGCACCAGATTATCAGCAAAAAGTAGACATTTGACTTCAGATTCTAGTAGTGTGAGGCCGGGTGCTATAGACTTTTCTAGTGTCCTCACCAATTTGTTGATATATATGTTGAAGAGGGTGGGGCTTAAGCTGCATCCCTGTCTCACCCCACGGCCCTGTGGGAAGGAATGTGTGTGTTTTTTGCCTATTTTAACCTCACACTTGTTGTTTGTATACATGGATTTTATAATGTTGTATGTTTTTCCCCCAACACCACTTTCCATCAATTTGTATAGCAGACCCTCATGCCAAATTGAGTCGAAGGCTTTTTTTAAATCAACAAAGCATGAGAATACTTTGCCTTTGTTTTGGTTTGTTTGTTTGTCAATTAGGGTGTGCAGGGTGAATACGTGGTCTGTCATACAATAACTTTGAAAAAAGCCAATTTGACATTTGCTCAGTACAGTTTTCACTGAGGAAATGTACAAGTCTGCTGTTAATGATAATGCAGAGGATTTTCCCAAGGTTGCTGTTGACGCATATCCCACTGTAGTTATTGGGGTCAAATTTGCCTCCACTTTTGTGGATTGGAGTGATGAGTCCTTGGTTCCAAATATTGGGGAAGATGCCAGAGCTGAGGATGATGTTAAAGAGTTTTAGTATACACCACATGCCTTTTAGGGTTGGAGGGTTTTTATTTTGTCCTGTAGTTCATTCAAGGTAATTGGAGAATTCAGTGGGTTCTGGTAGTCTTTAATAGTTGATTCTAAGATTCGTATTTGATCATGTATATGTTTTTGCTGTTTGTTCTTTGTTATAGAGCCAAAAAGATTGAAGAAGTATTTTACCCATACATCTCCATTTTGGATAGATAATTCTTTGTGTTGTTTGTTTAGTGTTTTCCAATTTTCCCAGAAGTGGTTAGAGTCTATGGATTCTTCAATTACATTGAGCTGATTTCTGAAGTGCTGTTCCTTCTTTTTCCGTAGTACATTTCTGTATTGTTTAGTGATTCACCATAGTGAAGGCGTAGACTCAGGTTTTCTGGGTCTCTATGTTTTTGGTTGGACAGGTCTCTCAATTTCTTTCTTAGGTTTTTGCATTCTTCATCAAACCATTTGTCATTATTGTTAATTTTCTTCGGTTTTCTGTTAGAAATGTTTAGATTAGATAGGGAAGCTGAGGTCAAATATACTGTTAACATTTTCTACTGCCAAAGTTACACCTTCACTATTAGGTTTCCACACTACATTCCTTCTATCTATAGCATTTCTTAATATTACTCAGTTCCTTTGGCTTTGATGCCTCATGATTGAGTATTGCTCTGTTCAAGCAGACTGTGATTTTTCTGTGGTCTGAAAGGAGTGTCAGTGGGCTGACTGTAAATGCTCGGAGAGAATCTGGGTTGAGGTCAGTGATAAAGTAGTCTACAGTACTACTGCCAAGAGATGAGCTATAGGTGTACCTACCATAGGAGTCCCCTCGAAGCCTACCATTGACTATGTACATCCCCTGTGTGCAACAGAGCTGCAGGAGTTGTGACCCGTTTTTTTGTTGGTTATGTTGTCATAGTTGTGCCTAGGGGGGCATATGAGGGAGGGAATGCTGTCACCTCCAGGCAGGTGCTTGTCCCCCTGTGTGCTGAGGGTGTCAGGTTCTTGTCCGTTTTTATTCATATTTTTTATTTCACCTTTATTTAACCAGGTAGGCCAGTTGAGAACAAGTTCTCATTTACAACTGCAACCTGGCCAAGATAAAGCAAAGCAGTGCGACAAAAAAACAACACAGAGTTACACATAAACACACGTACAGTCAATAACACAGTAGAATAATCTGTATACAGTGTGTGCAAATGGAGTAAGGAGGTAAGGCAATAAATAGGCCATAGAAGCGAAGTAATTACAATTTAGCAAATTAACACAGAAGTGACAGTTGTGCAGATGATGATGTGCAAGTAGAAATACTGGTGTGCAAAAGAGCAAAAAAGTTAATAAAAACAATATGGGGATGAGGTAGGTAGTTGGGTGGGCTATTTACAGATGGGCTATGTACAGCTGCAGCGATCGGTAAGCTGCTCAGATAGCTGATGCTTAAAGTTAGTGAGGGAGATATAAGTCTCCAACTTCAGTGATTTTTGCAATTCGTTCCAGTCATTGGCAGCAGAGAACTGGAAGGAAGGCGGCCAAAGTGGGTGTTGGCTTTGGGGAGGATCAGTGAAATATACCTGCTGGAGCGCATGCTACGGGTGGGTGTTGCTTTGGTGACCAGTGAGCTGAGATAAGGCGGAGCTTTACCTAGCAAATACTTATAGATGACCTGGAGCCAGTGGGTCTTGCGACGAATACGTAGCGAGGGCCAGCTGACGAGGGCATACAGGTCGCAGTGGTGGGTGGTATAAGGGGCTTTGGTGACAAAACGGATGGCACTGTGATAGACAGCATCCAGTTTGCTGAGTAGAATGTCGGATGCTATTTTGTAAATGACATCGCCGAAGTCGAGGATCGGTAGGATAGTCAGTTTTACGAGGGTATGTTTGGCAGCGTGAGTGAATGAGGCTTTGTTGCGAAATAGGAAGCCGATTCTAGATTTAATTTTGGATTGGAGATGCTTAATATGAGTCTGGAAGGAGAGTTTACAGTTTAGCCAGACACCTAGGTATTTATAGTTTCCACATATTCTAAGTCAGAACCGTCCAGAGTAGTGATGCTAGTCAGGCGGGCGGGTGCAGGCAGCGATTGGTTGAAGAACATGCCTTTCGTTTTACTAGCGTTTAAGAGCAGTTGGAGGCCACGGAAGGTTATGGCATTTAGGTCGCCACAGAGTAGTACATGTCCCTGGGCCTGGAAATGATTGATTTCCCCCTCCAGGATGGAGAATCTGTCATCATTAAAGTATGCAGATTCTAGTGGGGAGGATATAGGTAGCACACAGGAGGACATTTTTCTCTGTTAAGATCATTTCCTTTTGAATTTCTAGCCAAATGTAAAATGTTCCTGTTTTGATTAATTTAATGGAGTGAGTTAGGTCTGCTCTATACCAAATTAGCATACCCTTCCTGTTTCACACCTGGTAGTTTGGTGGATGGGACTACCAGCTCTCTGTAACCTAGAGGGCAACCAGTGGGTCCGACTCCTCTATACCATGTTTCTTGTAGGATGACAATGTCTGTATTTCTGATTTCTTTGATAAATTCCAGGTTCCTGCAATTTAGGCCAAAGGCAGATGACCTCAGGCCTTGGATATTCCAGGATGAGATAGTGAAGGCTTTGTGTTCCATAAAGTGTCTAATGCTGTTGGTCGTGTGGTTTGGCCTCAGATCAGTAAGTGACCTGAGGTTGGGGGGCACTAGAGATATGTGACCACTTGGTGGTGTCACAGGTACAGACATAGCCTTGTGGTACAGGTACAGACATAGCCTTGTGGTACAGGTACAGACATAGTCTTGTGGTACAGGTACAGACATAGTCTTGTGGTACAGGTACAGACATAGCCTTGTGGTGCAGGTACAGACATAGCCTTGTGGTACAGGTACAGACATAGCCTTGTGGTACAGATACAGACATAGCCTCGTGCTACAGGTACAGACATAGCCTCGTGGTACAGGTACAGACATAGCCTCGTGGTACAGGTACAGACATAGCCTCGTGGTACAGGTACAGACATAGCCTCGTGGTACAGGTACAGGCATAGCCTCGTGGTACAGGTACAGACATAGCCTCGTGGTACAGGTACAGACATAGCCTCGTGGTACAGGTACAGACATAGCCTCGTGGTACAGGTACAGACATAGCCCTGTGTGAGTGTGTGTCGTGGTACAGGTACAGACATAGTCTTGTGGTACAGGTACAGACATAGCCTTGTGGTGCAGGTACAGACATAGCCTTGTGGTACAGGTACAGACATAGCCTTGTGGTACAGATACAGACATAGCCTCGTGGTACAGGTACAGACATAGCCTCGTGGTACAGTTACAGACATAGCCTCGTGGTACAGGTACAGACATAGCCTCGTGGTACAGGTACAGACATAGCCTCGTGGTACAGGTACAGGCATAGCCTCGTGGTACAGGTACAGACATAGCCTCGTGGTACAGGTACAGACATAGCCTCGTGGTACAGGTACAGACATAGCCTCGTGGTACAGGTACAGACATAGCCCTGTGTGAGTGTGCGTGTGCATGCGTATGTATGTGTGTTTGTGTGTGAGAGCAAGCTAGTAAACACAAGTAGTTGGGCGGAGGGATGCTGCAAAGTAACCTGAATGCCTGTGAGTTAGAGTAGCGTTCAAGTCTCCATTATTTAACATGTCCTGTGTTGATGCTGTTCAAAACCTTTTTCAACCTCTTCACTGCTTTTGCACTGGTGTAGAAAGAAAAGCTTTTTGGGGTTACTTGGTGCATATTCAGTCATCAGAAGTGTCTCTGTTAATCTGTTTGGCGTTTTCAACATCTTGTTAGTTAGTTATTCTGTGTCATTGCAAGGTTACAAGAGATGTGAGGTTGGTGAAAATGAAGCATCCACTCCACAAAATAAATGTTTAATAAAAATTATGCCATTTTTATTTTTGTCTGGTTAAAGCATCAAACATGTGTGTCTGGTTATTGTTGGGTCCACGGTAGTGTTCTTTCCCTTTGCATCCTCTGTTTCTCTGTGTATTCAGCTGGAATACTAATCTAAGGTCAGTTTGGCATCCCGTAATCACCTATAGATCACTTGTTGTGGGCTAATATTGACACTTTTGTCTGTAGCCTGACCATTACCCCTGACTCCTCCCATATAGAACATTCCACTATTCCCATTGTCTACTGCCCAGAGGTTCCTCAAAGTTATTCACAAGACGTTACCTAGGCAACAGAGGGGTGGCACTGCAGGAGGACTGTCCCGGCTTCATCAACTGAGATGTGTGTGTGTGTGTGTGTGTGTGTGTGTGTGTGTGTGTGTGTGTGTGTGTGTGTGTGTGTGTGTGTGTGTGTGTGTGTGTGTGTGTGTGTGTGTGTGTGTGTGTGTGTGTGTGTGTGTGTGTGTGTGTGTGTGCTGTGACTCAGCACATCAGTATGCAAAAGAGAGAGATGGTTGTCCCTCCACACCCCCACAGGGAAGCCTGTAGAAGCTGTGACGTGTTTACTTCTTTCTCTCTCTCTGTCTTCCTTTTATCTCTCTCTCCTTCTCTCCCTCCTTCCATGCGGCTATCTCTCACTGACTTCCTTCTCTCCATCCCTCTCTTCCTTCTCTTTCTGAGTCTTGAATCATTTGCAAACCCCCCTCTCTCTTTCTCTCCCTCTATCTGCCTCTCTTCCTCCCTCTCTGCCCCGCCCACCCATGACTCACACCCGAGGGGATCCCTTCATTAGCAGAGTGATTGATTGTGCTTTTCATTTTCACTAAATCTCTTGTTCCGCTAACAATTATAATGGCCTTTTCTGTTGTATACTAGTTTTGTATAACGGTCTAATTCTCATTCTCTGATGAACACACCTTCGGTATTAATAACTCCTAGGGTGTTATTCATTCATTATGATTAAGTTTCCATTCGTGCCATCATATATCAGCTTAGACTATCGTTCTATAAAGAGAAAGAATAAAGAGAGGAGGATGGAGAGAGAGAGAGGGGAAGAGTGCTGTGCTCCTGTGTTACCTATGGAGGGAGCTATCCTCTCTGCAGAAAACAAAATATCCCTTTATCTTTATCCTTCTCTGGCCTTTTTTCCGATAACCTCATTCGGAAGGATATAAAAGGAAACGATGCAGGACAAAGAAATATATAGCATACACACATAAACAGTCCTACAGACAGAATGATCAGCTAATGTATTGATTTAAATGTGGTAGATAGCCAACTCCCCTAGAGATATAACACAGCAGCTTCTCTCCATCATCTCTCTCTCTCTTTTTCTCTTTCTCTCTCTCTCCCTCTCTTTCTCTTTCTCTCTCTCTCTCTCTCGTTCTTTTTCACACACTCATCTGCATATGTACTAATGAGGCCCTTTGGCATAGAGAGAGAGAGAGAGAGAGAGAGAGAGAGAGAGAGAGAGAGAGAGAGAGAGAGAGAGAGAGAGAGAGAGAAAGAGAGAGAGAAAGAGAGAAAGAGAGGAGAGAAGGAAAGAGAGAGGAAGAGAGAGAGAGAGAGAGAGAGAGAGAGAGAGAGAGAGAGAGAGAGCGAAAGAGAGAAAGAGAGAAAGAGAGAAAGAGAGAAAGAGAGAAAGAGAGGAGAGAAGGAGAGAGAGGAAGAGAGAGAGTGTTTTTAGAGTGTTGTTAAACCGTTCATTCCACTCCTATTCACTACATAGACAGGGAAGGGAGTTATGAGAGGAAGGGGGTGAAGAGGGTGAACGTTTCCTTTTGAAGGCTTTTTAAAATATTGAGATGAGGAGAAAGGATGAATTTTTATGTAAATGTAGTCAGGAAGCTTTGATTTATTAATGGTCCTCAACAGCAGTTGACCTGGATAAAAACATCAGCACAAAGACAACAAGATGTTTTATTTCCATTCCCCACTGTACAATGTGTGTGCATGCAGCCTTGTATGAGTGTGTGTGTGTGTGTGTGTGTGTGTGTGTGTGTGTGTGTGTGTGTGTGTGTGTGTGTGTGTGTGTGTGTGTGTGTGTGTGTGTGTGTGTGTGTGTGTGTGTGTGTGTGTGTGTGTGTGTGTGTGTGTGTGTGTGTGTGTGGGCGATAGAGCCTTTGGGACAGACAGTGTGCTGGTTGGTATTCATTCCTATTACACCATGTTATGGGATGCAATACACCAGGTATGACCATATGAACAGTAAGTACTGTAGTGTGAAAAGACCTGCTGGTAAGTAGGCTGTGGTACCATAACTCTATAGGCCTACAGAGCAACTGGAGAGGATTCAATGAGATAGATTTCATGCAACCTGCACCTTACTGTGTTGCAGCAGAGGATGATTAGATGCACAGCGGCAAGAGTCAACTCCTGGACTGCTTATTACAAGCGCCTTCTTTTTCTGAACACTCTGGCGCCCTCAAGCGGTCAAATCCCAGCTTTACTTTATTTTTCGGCAACCTAATCCTTTGTTGTAGGCTGAAGCTGGAGCTCTCCTGGAGGCATTTAGCCTTTTTGAACGTCATCAGATTTGAAAAGGCTATGCCTTCTCAATTTTGAAAAGTAAATTCTGTTTCGGTGTAATATTAATGTCAATGGCTTGTAACTGTCACGGACAATCACATCGAATTCTCATTCTTCAGTGAGTCTGTGTTCGAAAACACAACGTGACCGCAGGAAACCCACCGAATCTACCCGCAGAGGCAGCCACTGACCTGAGCTCGGTAGGCCTTTCATTTATTCAACTGGAAACGAGGCGGGTGTACAGTTCAGAGCACTCTGGCTGGCTACTGTATCTCTCCTGTGAATCGACGCTGGTTCATGCATTTTTTTAACTTTAATTCTACCACCAAAGCCGATACAGATTCAAGAAAGTGCCCCACTAAGCTAAACGTGATTGAAAATGTGCCAAACTGTTTGTCTTGAATGAATGGTTTTGACCAGATGATTTAATTACTGGGAGAGAGAGACCAACTGTAGATGGCTCTGTAGAGTTCCAATTCCTTTACTGAAATGTAACAACGATCCTCTGAAAGCACATTGAAACAACCTACCACGGTGGATAACCTCACGTTTGGGTTTTTATTCTCACGTTTGGGTTTAAAATATTTAGTCAATTAAAACTTGAATTAAGCCAGGATGAAGCCCCATTGAGATCACGCATCTCTGCTTCAATGGGGCCCTTTCCAGACTTGTCCCTTTTCCAGGCAGCAGGTGAAGAAAGACTCTCTTCTACCCGGGAAGACGATGACTCACTGCTATCTACGTTTAAATTGTTTATGACCTGGTTAAAAATAGGCTAGGTTGCAGTTTGGTTAACATTATGAGGAAAATACCAGTTAGTCTTGACATATTTTCACGTGGATTATTTATAGGCTACTCCTCAACTCAAGGGTCATGGTTTCTCACAGCGCAGCCGCAGACAGCATGCGATTGGTGGAACTGTTGGCCGCGGTCGCTGCCCATGGTGCTGAAATCAGACGTGGTTTGCGCCGGTCAGAAAATCTGCGCTCCCCATGTTAATGAATTCAACTGACCAAAAGTATCAACTTTCCCTCGATTTTACAGCCCATCGATTCGTTTAATTGTATTATAGATGCGATAACACTGACTATTTTGCCATTTTGATTGAAGTTTTAATGCCGTCTTTTATGGATTGTGTCTCAATGATTGTGTTGGGGGGTATAGGGGTTTAAACACTTCTCCATACCGTCCCGTGTTTTTGGACGTGACTACATGCAGACAGGAGTGCCGCTGACTGGGATCTCTTTACACGTGCACGCGATATTTCTAGGCCTATACTAAAGAACATTCAATTGCTAATGAAACATTTTGGGGACGTTCTCCACTTGACAATGTGCTGGCTATACAGGTACATGTCTGTCTCCGGCCCGGTGTCTGCTTCTTGCGAAATACACAACACGATATATCAATCAGTGTCCGGCCGGTGTATACAATGTATTAGCAACAGTTTGAGTTGGAGTAATACAGTATACTGTCTAAAGTTTCAGTCGGTGTCTAGTGCTAATGGTTACGTTTATGCGGAGGGCGTTCACTCGCTTGTGGTCATTTATAAGGTATTTCTTTCCGAACGGTTTCTCCACAACGAGGGGGCTTTGGTCTGACGCACAGACTCTTGTTTTCATCTGAATGGTCTGGCTGTTCCCGTTTCCTTTGATTGATGGGTTGAAGGAGAGCGTTTGATGTAGCCTACCTTTTTTCACTCCTTATTCATATCTGAAAGCAATGCATGAGCCAAGCGGAGTCGTGTCCTGTCCCCTTTCCCTTCTCACCGAGGAAAAACAGTCCTGACGTGCTGGATGAAGTTTCTGAAGCGTGAAATAAGATTGCGTCACCATTTTACCTGATGCAGAGAAGTTCCTCCGGGCCTTTTTTTTAAGACAAGATGATTATTATTATTTAGTTATTTGATTCCAATCATCCCGATTTGGTCATTGTGTGCTCCTCCGTTATTCGTTTCTATTTTTTCTGTTTTTGGAGAAGAGACTGGCGGATTTGCATACGGACTTGGTGAATCTGTGCGCGCGAGGCAGGCATCACACACCTCTCTTCCAAGGAGCAAGCCCCACCCGGGGAGCGTCTGGGGCTTGCGTCCTTCACGAGATAATTACGTTAAAATCGCTCCGTATGTTTTTGAGAGTATGTCTGACAGACTCCTTTAGCGCGTGGCTTCAAATTCGCATGTTCACATTTTCGATAGGCTTGATTTTATTCGGTCACCGGGAGAAGACCGGAGGTAGTCTAAACATTTTGGGGCGAGGAGAAGAACGAAACCTTTCGACAATTATTTTCGTGTTTTTGGACTATGTGACATCAAACGTCACAGATATTTAATGATAAAATATGACCAAGTACGGATATCGGAAATGTTGTCAGTTTGGAAAACCTTCTCTACAAGGATTCACGCAGTCAAATTGGAAATCATTTGACAACAACGGTGACAGGTTGTTAGTTGTTGAATGGCCGTGATAAAATGACAACGCAATGTTCTGTATCCTCACCGAAATGTGGTATTTGGACTTGATTGCGTAGTGTCGAAATGTTTTTCTGACGGATAAAGAAGATACATTTTATAGACACAACTATGGGGCTGTAGCTGCAGACCGAACATAATCGCTTGTTGTGCCGTCTGCGCTCCGTGCCCAAAGGGAAACCGGGCTCTGTGTTTCCTTTTCCCCCGGGTTGTTTCGGTTGAGACATGGCAGCTATTGCCAGCGGTTTGATACGACAGAAGAGACAGGCACGGGAACAACAAGTCCACCGGCCGACGCCACACCGACGGAGGCGAAGCCCCAACAAGAATAAAGGACTTTGTAACGGGAATTTGGTCGACATCTTCTCCAAAGTGAGAATCTTCGGCTTGAAGAAGAGAAGGCTACGGAGACAAGGTGTGGGCTTAGCGGAAAGCGCGGGAGACGCATGGACACGTTACGGTTGTCATTATGCGCGAGGGAGAGAGCAGCTTTATGTTAGCTCCAACGGTTCAATAGTTTACCCCTACATGCATTAATAAAAACAGGTAGTTAACGAAAGTAGCCTAAGCAGTGTGGCCGGTAAGTTTGACCACATTGCTGTTTAATTCCTTACAAATATAGTTATTGTAATAACATTGACGTTCTCGTCCTCTCGACAAGGCTTCAAATTACGCATTTTAATTAGCCTAGGAGTTGTGACTAAAGTGGGGAAATAACGATTTCTAGCCTAATCTTTCATTGATTGGTTTACTGCTGATTGCCTTTCTGAGTGAAGGGTTTGAGTCAGACAAAATCGATGTTACAGTTAGGTGTTACATACAGATTAAAATACGTTTGAGGGCTGGATAGGTGAATCAGGTTGCCGTATTAAATATCTCACCAAACTGTTGGCCATTTGATAGGTATTTATCACAGAACTTGAATCAGGTTGAGTCAAAGGACAGACAGGTTTTGAAATGTAGTCTATTGAATTTGACATATCTTGATTCATACATACAGTATAGCTGACACCACCAATATACGAAAATGACATCATGACAAGCTCAGTATGGCAGGGGGTAACTGGCATGACTGGTCTCAGGAGAGAGAGGGGGTGACTGACTGTGAGCGCAGCAACCTCAGTCAAGTGACAGCCATTTTGTCAAAGCCAATGACATTCAGTGCAACCTGTGGCCTTATAGATGGGGTGCATGCATGCAGAACACAGTACAGTGTGTGTGTGTGTGTGTGTGCGTGCGTGCGTGCGTGCGTGTGTGTGTGTAGTTGAAGGGAGTTGCCTCAAGCATCCTGTCAAAAATGAAATATGAATTCAGGGTTTCTTAACCTCGGAGTGAGCAGGGGGTAAGAGGAACGAGAGGTGTGAAGGGAGAGAGAGGAGGAGGAGGAGAGCAAGGAGAGATGGGGTGGAGGAGGAAAGGGGAATGGATGAGACGGATTGAAGTAAGAAGAGAGAGGAAGAGTGGGAGAAAAGGAGAATAATGAAAAGGGGGAGGGCAGAGAAAGAAAGAAAGAAAGAAAGAAAGAAAGAAAGAAAGAAAGAAAGAAAGAAAGAAAGAAAGAAAGAAAGAAAGAAAGAAAGAAATAGGAGATGGATGGAGGAAGAGAAGGATGAAAAGGGGAGGAGAGGGAGTGAAGGAAGAAGGGAAGAGAAGCGTAGGGAAGGATGGAAAGAAGAGATGAAAGTGGGATAGAAGGAATGGTTCTTTGATCTGTTGAACATCTCTTTTGTTCCTGATTCATTTTTCAGTAAAGACAGAGAAAAGGTCATGTCTGCTTTGATTCCAGAAGGAACTACTGCCCCTCTCCCCCTTCCTCTCCCCCTCCCTCTCCCCCTCCCCCTCCTTCTCCCTCTCCCCCTCCTTCTCCCCCTCCTTCTCCCTCTCCCCCTCCTTCTCCCCCTCCCCTCCCTCTCCCCCTCCTCTCCCTCTCCCCCTCCCTCTCCCCCTCCCTCTCCCCTCCCTGTCCCCCTCCTCTCCCTCTCCCCCTCCTTCTCCCCTCCCCCCTCCTTCTCCCCCCTCCTCCTCCCTCCTCCCCCTCCCCCTCTCCCCCTCTCTTCTCCGTCCTTCATCTACCATTTTCTCTCCAGGGTCTCCTCTGTTTATGATACAGTATCTCTCTATCTTAATCTCTTTTCCAAATCTCTAGTCTCGCCCATCTGCTTTCTGAACATTCTCAACCATCTAAATGAACAAGAGCTGTTCTAGAAGGCTGGAGTCATTCTGATACTGACGTGTAGGGATATAAGAATTCTCCGAATGTAAAGATGGAAACTTCTGTGGTATCCTTATCTGATATCTGAGAGAGTTTACAGGGGTGTGTGTGTGTGTGTGTGTGTGTGTGTGTGTGTGTGTGTGTTGGAGGGGAGGTATAATCCCTTACTCTTATCGCTCAGAGTGTGATGGTGATGTTTAGACAGTCCTTCTTCTCTCTCTCTTTCCCTCTCTCCTCCTGCCTCCCTTACAACTTGTTTCCTCCACTCTCACCACTCATCTCCTTTCTCTCCTCCTCCTCTCCCCTCCCTCCCTCGCTTCTGCTTCCAGCTGTGGTAGCTTCTGGTTGAAGCCTGGCCATATATCCTCAGGCTCTCTCCTCTCCTCTCTCCACTCTGACTGCGTGACTGAGTCTGAATCCTGGCGACACACACATAAGGCTTTCTGAAGGGCAAACATAGACTCTCCTCCTCTCTATCTATGCCTGTCTTCCCTCTTTCCATCTTTCATTCTCTCTCTCTCTCCCTCTCTCATAGGTAATGTTCAAATACTGGGAAAAGCCACCCTCTCCTCTTTGCTTCTTGAAGTAGTGGAAAATGTGTTCTTCCTTCTTACACCTTCCTTCAAGTAGTCACAAATAGCAGAAATCAATCCTTGGTCATAGAATTCCTAGTACATGTATGTTACAGGAACGTCCACCATCAGTAGTTGACCTGAGAGCCCATGTAGAGTCCAGATATTCCTAATTTAGAGCAGCCTACCAATGATGACAACTACTGTAATGATTGCTCTCGTGCAATACAGAATCTTATGATATTGACATTTTGATTTATGGCGACAGGCATTATTCAATACATGTTCTATTCAATAGATCAATATCATTTTGATTAAAATGATATGGATCATCATGGGGAGGATAACCAGAGATTAGCGGCGCTGGAACAACACAGACAAGGACGGGGGAATACCTTCCTCTGGATAAGCAGACAGGGACATTGGAATCACGAGACTGTATCCATGGCAACCCATACAAAGAGGGAATCCTGGACCAGATTCCCTAGTAACAGACAGGATCTGGGAAAATGGGAATTTCTCCCCAGTAACACACAGCAGGTCATTGAGGAAGGAAAGAGACCCTACCTGTTGAAGCAGACAGAATTCCCCAAATGAAGAAATACAATTCCATTAGTCAGATTTATGGAAGCTTGGGAATTTTGTACCTGTTTTGGGTCGTCTTGACCAAGTGTTTACATTGAAAAAGGGCTTTGTTTTTCCCACATTCCATGTTTGACTCCGTGCATATTTGAACGATGTAATGCTACAGAGGCTCAGGGAAACCTGACCCAGGATGAACCATCCATAAAGGAGGGTCTTTCAGAGAGTCTAGTTATGGTACAGATGTGTCTTCCTGATACCCTCTCTGTCTCTGAGTGGAAGTCAAGGGTCTGGTAACACTCCTTAATTTAACACTCATACGGAACAGGGTTTCCATAAGGACACACACACAACACACACACACACACCACTCACACACACAGAGAGAGAGCGAGAGACTCATTAAGGTATTAGAGGAAGCCCTGACACACTTGATTAAACAGTGTTTAAATGGGTCTCTCTAAGTGAATCTGTACTGTTGAAGTCCTTCTAGAGCATAATCTACACTACTCTCATCTCAGTGACTCCACCTCTATCTCCTCATACTCTGTTCTCATCTCAGTGACTCCACCTCCATCTCCTCATACTCTGTTCTCATCTCAGTGACTCCACCTCCATCTCCTCATACTCTGTTCTCATCTCAGTGACTCCACCTCTATCTCCTCATCTCTACTCTAGTAATAGACGGTTAAAGTGGTTTTTCACCCCCAAATGAAAATGACCAGACGAGGTGGATCTAAAACGTGGTTGAAAGTTGAGCTGAACAGACAGACTACTAGTGTAGAGGGTTGGTAACCATTCCTCCCATCACACCCCTGTCCCTGGTGTGAAAACTGGAAAATCCCTTTCTCTCTCTCTCTCTTCCTCTATTTCCCTCTCTCGCTCCTCTAAACTGGGTCAGTCTCGTCTGCAGTTCTAATCTATCATGTTCATTGGAGCATGCCTTTTTTCCTCTGGCACACACACATCACCACAACCAACAACACCTTCACAGGGGATCTCCACATTGCTGTAGAGACTCAGAAGAGGGTGTGGTCTGTTTGTGTGAAAGAAAGTGTGTGTAGAGTGTGTGTGTGTGTGTGTGTGTAGAGGGAGAATGAGAACGAGAGGGAGAGAGAGAGAGACAGAGAAAGAGAGACAGAGAGAGAGAGACAGAGAGAGAGAGAGAGAGAGGTCTACATGTGCAGAGCATCAGATTAATATTAATGTCAACAGAGGGGGAATCCTTCATTACTACAGAGACACAGGTGTGTGTGTGTGTGTGTGTGAGGCAGGATGGTGCGGTCTGTGTACTGTGCATTCAGAATGTATTCAGACCCCTTGACATTTTCCACATTTTGTTATGTTACAGCCTTATTCTAAAATCGATTAAAAACATTTTTTCCCTCATCAATCTACACTCAATACTCCATAATGACAAAGTGAAAACTGTTTTTTAGAAATGTTTGCAAATGTATTAAAAATAAAAAACAGAAATACCTTATTTACATAAGTATTCAGACCCTTTGCTATGAGACTGAGTACATCCTGAGTACATCCTGTTTCCATTGATCATCCTGGAGATGTTTCTACAACTTGATTAGAGTCCACCTGTGGTAAATTAAATTGATTGGACATGATTTGGAAAGGCACACACCTGTCTATATAAGGTCCCACAGTTGACAATGCATGTCAGAGCAAAAACCAAGCTATGAGGTCGAAGGAATTGTCCGTAGAGCTTCGAGACAGATTTGTGACAAGGCACAGATCTGGGGAAGGGTACCAAAAAAGGTCTGCATCATTGAAGGTCCCCAAGAACCCAGTGGCCTCCATCATTATTAAATGGAAGAAGTTTGGGACCACCAAGACTCTTCCTAGATCTGGCCACCGGGCCAAACTGAGCAATCGGGGGAGAAGGGCCTTGGTCAGCGAGGTGACCAAGAACCCATGGTCACTCTGACAAAGCTCCAGATTTCCTCTGTGGAGATGGGAGAACCTTCCGGAAGGACAACCATCTCTGCAGCACTCCACCAATCAGGCCTTTATAGTAGAGTGGCCAGACGGATGCCACTCCTCAGTAAAAAACACATGACAGCCCTCTTGGAGTTTGCCAAAAGGCACCTAAAGACTCAGACCATGAGAAACAAGATTCTCTGGTCTAATTGAAACCAATATTGAACTCTTTGGCCTGAATGCCAAGACTCACATCTGAAGGAAATCTGGTACCATCCCTACGGTGAAGCATGGTGGTGGCAGCATCAGGCTGTGGGGATGTTTTTCAGCGGCAGGGACTGGGAGACTAGTCAGGATTGAGGGAAAGATGAACGGAGAAAGGTTCACCTTCCAGTATGACAACGACCCGAAACACACAACCAAGACAACGCAAGAGTGGCTTCAGAACAAGTCTGGGAATGTCCTTGAGTGGTCCAGCTAAAGCCCGGACTTGAGAGACTGGAGAGACTTGAAAATAGCTGTGCAGCAATGCTCCACATCCAACCTGACAGAGCTTGAGAGGATCTGCAGAGAAGAATGGTAGAAACTCCACAAATACAGGTGTGTCAAGCTTGTAGCGTCATAACCAAGAAGACTTGAGTCTGTAATTGTCACGTCCTGGCCAGTATAAGGGTTAATTGGTATTGTAGTTTGGTCAGGACGTGGCAGAGGGTATTCATTTTATGTGGTTCGGGGTGGTGTGTTTGTTGAAGGGGCATTTGATTTAAGTATTCCGGGGTTTTTGGGCACTGTTTGATTTTCATGTATTCTATGTTTAGTCTAGTGTGTCTGTTTCTATGTTTGGTTAATTGGGGTTGGGACTCTCAGTTGAAGGCAGGTGTTGTCTATTTGCCTTTGATTGAGAGTCCCATATATTAGGGTGTGTTTGTGTTTGTCATTTGTGGGAGATTGTTCTGCGTTTAGCCTTATGCTTTGCCAGACTGTTTTGTCGATCGTTATTTATGTTTGTTATTTTGGTGTTCATTTTGTATTTATTAAAACGTCGAGATGAGCATTCACATACCTGCTGCGTTTTGGTCCTCCTTAACCGACGACAATCGTGACAGTAATCACTGCCAAAGTGCTTCAACAAAGTACTGAGTAAAGGATCTGAATAGATATGTAAATGTGATATTTCCGTTTTTTATTTTTTATTTATACATTTGCAAAAATGTCTAGAAACCTCTTTTTGCTTCGTCATTATGGGGAATTTTGTGTAGATTGATGAGGGGAAAAAACGATTTAATCCATTTTAGAATAAGGCTGTAACGTAACGAAATGTGGGGAAAGTCAACGGGTCTGAATACTTCCTGAATGCACTGTCTGTGTGTGTTGGGTCCAGCTATTTCACCAGTGTTTATCCATGGCTTCCCTTTCTGTTCCTTTATTCTTTTTCTCTTTCTCCTCAGCCCACTGTTCCAAAATCCTTCTCTTATCTTTTCTTATCTTTCTCTCTCTGTTTCTCTGTTTGACATGTTTCTTTCTCTGGCTGTTTTGTGACAGGGAGTTGGGGGAGAACATAATGAAGTCTCGGGCGTGTGGGTGGGGACTGGGTTGCACACACATGCTGACATTCTCAGACATTTCTGAGATGAAGAGCTTTTTCTCCTGAGCTCCGGTCTGTCTGCTCGCTCTTTTTTTGTGAAAACAGACTGATATTGTCATGGAGATAAAAGAAACCTCCGAATAATGTAGTCTAGAACTTTTACACTGAAGCCAGCCCACCTTTTAATAATGAGACTCTCGTTCTTCTCTCTCTCTCTCTTCTCTCTTCTCTCTCTCTCCTCTCTCTCCTCTCTCTCTTCTCTTTCTTCTCTTCTCTCTCTTCTCTTTCTTCTCTCTCTCTTCTCTTTCTTCTCTTTCTTCTCTTTCTTCTCTCTCTCCTCTCTCTCTCTTCTCTCTTTCCTCTCTCTCTTCTCTCTTCTCTCTCTCTCCTCTCTTCTCTCCTCTCTTCTCTCTCTCTCCTCTCTTCTCTCTCCTCTCTCTCTAGATCCACAGCTTAAGGGCATAGTGACCAGGTTGTACTGCAGACAGGGATACTACTTGCAGATGAACCCAGATGGATGTCTGGACGGGACCAAAGATGACGGCACTAACTCCTGTGAGTCCACACGAACACACATGCGCACACAGAGGAGGGTAGATTGAGTGGCTGAGTGGCAACCTCCGTCAACCCACTGACAGACATTTTATCAGAAGTCATCCAATCACAGATCTCATGCAGTACATGTCAGACATGGACAAATGAGAACTGACACACAGAAGTCCAGATGAACACGGCTCTGTGACTGATGTCATTTCTCACACGGCTACTACACGCATGTGTCAAGTCTCATACACGTCTCGTGATCATTCATGTGATTGAGTGTTCTGGTAGCTTTCATGTATATACTGTATCGTTCCATTCTAGTCGTGTGTGTGTGGACCTGTGTCACACACACACACACACACACACACACACACACACACACACACACACACACACACACACACACACACACACAATGTGTATTCTATTGGTAAGATTGTCAATCCGCTTTACTGTGCTGATTTGTCTCTCAGCTTTGTTCAACCTCATCCCAGTGGGCCTTCGAGTGGTGGCCATCCAGTCAGTCAAGATGGGTCTGTACATCGCCATGAACGGGGAGGGACACCTCTACTCATCAGTGAGTACAGACCAACGCTGATGATGACGTGTGCCAGCCGGGCGGCCATCTTGGTTGAGCTGATTTTCTGTTGATTACTATGACAATTCTCACTTTTCTTCTATAAGTGTACGTGTGTCATTATTTCAGCTAAAACCAATCGATCTAACTATCTAAGGCTGTGTTTACACAGACAGCCCAAATCTGATCTTTTGACCAATTATTGGCAAAAGATCTGACAGGTTGAAAGACCAATTAGTGAAAAAAAGATTGGAATTGGGCTGCCTGTGTGAACACAACCTTTACATCACTCAGTCACCGTACTAATATACAGCCCACCTGTCCTGTAGACACACTGGGTTCAACAAGATCAGTCACCGTACTAATATACAGCCCACCTGTCCTGTAGACACACTGGGTTCAACAAGATCAGTCACCGTACTAATATACAGCCCACCTGTCCTGTAGACACACTGGGTTCATCAAGATCAGTCACCGTACTAATATACAGCCCACCTGTCCTGTAGACACACTGGGTTCATCAAGATCAGTCACCGTACTAATATACAGCCCACCTGTCCTGTAGACACACTGGGTTCATCAAGATCAGTCACCGTACTAATATACAGCCCACCTGTCCTGTAGACACACTGGGTTCATCAAGATCAGTCACCGTACTAATATACAGCCCACCTGTCCTGTAGACACACTGGGTTCATCAAGATCAGTCACCGTACTAATATACAGCCCACCTGTCCTGTAGACACACTGGGTTCATCAAGATCAGTCACCGTACTAATATACAGCCCACCTGTCCTGTAGACACACTGGGTTCATCAAGATCAGTCACCGTACTAATATACAGCCCACCTGTCCTGTAGACACACTAGGTTCATCAAGATCAGTCACCGTACTAATATACAGCCCACCTGTCCTGTAGACACACTGGGTTCAACAAGATCAGTCACCGTACTAATATACAGCCCACCTGTCCTGTAGACACACTGGGTTCAACAAGATCAGTCACCGTACTAATATACAGCCCACCTGTCCTGTAGACACACTGGGTTCAACAAGATCAGTCACCGTACTAATATACAGCCCACCTGTCCTGTAGACACACTGGGTTCAACAATATCCTGGAATCCTTTAGGAGGAATACATGTACGTTTCCCCAGAGGCCATAGTGAGGATTTGGCTAATGCAGTGGTTTCCAAAATATTTATAGTCCCGTACCCTTTCAAACATTCAACCTCCAGCTGCGTACCCCCTCCCCTCCAGCACCAGGGTCAGCCCACTGTCAAATGTTGGTTTTTGTCATCATTGGAAGCCTGCCAAACACACACTATACGATACATTTATTAAACATAAGAATGAGTGTGAGTTTTTGTCACAACCTGGCACATGGGAAGTGACAAAGAGCTCTTATAGGACCAGGGCACAAATAATAATATAATAATAATCAATAATTTTGCTCTTTCTTTAACCATATTACAAATAAAACCTTATTTGTTAATTGAAAATTGTGAATAACTCACCACAGGTTAATGAGAAGGGTGTGCTTGAAAGGATGCACAGAACTCTGCAATGTTGGGTTTCCAGTGGTTTGCAGAAGAGGAGGTCTTCCTTAATTGACCCCCCCATAAAAGTAACGGACATATACCAGGAGCTGTGCCAGGTCCGCCACGTCTGTTGCCTCATCCAGCTGTAACGCATAGAATTCACTGGCTTGTTTGCGAAGCAGTAATTGTTTCATAACATCTCCTACCATGTCACTGATGCGTCGTGAAACAGTGTTGTTTGATGAAGGCATTGTCTGTATAGTTTTTTGGGCCTTTTCCCCCAGCATTGTCCCAGCCATATCCGCGGCAGCAGGAAGAATTAAGTCCTCCACAGTAGTATGGGGCTTGCCTGTCCTAGCCACTCGGTAGCTCACCATATAAGACACTTATAGCCCCTTCTTATTAACATGTCTTACTACTCGAAAGTCGTCTTTATTCTCGCTCCAAAAACTTCCGTGGCTTATTTTTTGTGTACAGTGCTGTCTGTCTGACCATTGGTTCACCCCGGGTTCGTATGAAGGGGAGCATGCGTCATGAATACTAAATACTGTCATGACCAGAGGAGGCTGGTGGGAGGCGCTATAGGAGGACGGGCTCATTGTAATGGCTGGAATGGAATCAATGGAACAGTATCAAACATATGGAAACTACACATTTGACTCCATTCCGGCCATTACAGTGAGCCCGTCCTCCTGTAGCGCCTCCCACCAGCCTCCTCTGGTCATTACCCTAGGTAGGGCACAAGAGGTCATCTTCTCTTTAGGTTGTAACATTATATGACTCCTCAGTAAGATTCCTATCTTGAATAGTTCTCAAGTCTTTATGGGGTTGGTGATGAATCAATGGGCATGTTACTATATGACACTCGATATATCAGAAGAACAGTTCCCTTAGTGTTTCTCATTGTGAATTCACCATCACTCATCCTCTTTATTCATCACATAATAATGGAATTACGTCAGCTGCTGCTTCGACAGGTAGTGTTCTAACAAGGAGCTTTATATGGAAAAGACCAGCAGAGAGAGAAAGAGAGAGAGAGATTGAAATAGAGAGAAATCCACATCCGTTTGTACCCAAGCCCTCCTCTCTTTCCTTGTCTCCAAGGAAACTTGAGGGGTTCCTTGAGAGAAAGTGAAGTGGTGAGAAAGATGGTGAGAGAGAGTGGGAGGGAGTGAGACATGGAGAGGGAGGGAGGGATATGAATTATTCCCGACCCTGACACACCAGAACAGTCAAATATCCCTCTTTTTCCTCACTGTGTCGGAGCGAGGGAGAGTGATATTATGCTGCAGAGAGGAGAGCAGCCGGGTGCTTGTTTTGTCCTTTTTGGAGGAGAGATGTATTCTGTTTCTCTCTCTGTTCAGTTAGTGTAACGCTCGTCGTAAGTGGTAGTTGAAGTGGACCAAGGCGCAGCGTGGTAAGTGTCCATGATTACTTTATTCATAAAAACACTCAAACAAAATGACAAAAGCGAAAATGAAAACGCACAGTTCCGTCAGGTAAGACACTAAACAGAAAACAACCTCCCACAAACACAGGAAGAAAACAGGCTGCCTAAGTATGATTCCCAATCAGAGACAACGATAAACAGCTGCCTCTGATTGGGAACCACACTCGGCCCAAAAACATAGAAACAGAAAACATAGAGTTTCCACCCGAGTCACACCCTGACCTAACCAAACATAGAGAATAATAAGGATCTCTACGGTCAGGGCGTGACCCAAAGGTGCGGACTCAGGCCGCAAACCTGAACCTATAGGGGAGGCTCCGGTGCGGGACGCATATCCCCCTCCGCTTTGGGCTCCCCCCACTTTCGTGGAACCGGACCGTGGATCGTCGCCGGAGGCTCCGGACCCTGGATCGTTGCCGGAGAAACCGTACCGTAGATCATCGCCGGAGGCTCTGGACTGGGAACCCCCGCTGGAGGATCCGGACGGCCGACCGTCGCTGGAGGATCCGGACGGCCGACCGTCGCTGGAGGATCCGGACGGCCGACCGTCGCTGGAGGCTCCGGGCCATGGATCGTCGCTGGAGGCTTCGTGCCATAGATCGTCACTGGAGGCTTCGGGCCATGGATCATCACTGGAGGTTTCGTGCCATGGATTATCACTGGAGGCTCCGGGCCATGGATCATCACTGGAGGCTTCGTGCCATGGATCATCACTACAGGCTCCGGGCCATAGATCATCACTGGAGGCTTCGTGCCATGGATCATCACTGGAGGCTTCATACGTGGAGCCGGAACTGGTCTCACCGGACTGGGGAGATGCACTGGAGGCCGGGTGCGCAGAGCAGGCACAGGGCGTACCAGGCTGGAGAGACGCACTGGAGGTCTGGAGCATAGGGCTGGTACAACCCGTCCTGGCTGGATGCTCATTTTAGCTCGGCAAGTGCGGGGCGCTGGCACAGGACGACCTGGGCTGTGAAGGCGCACTGGCGACACAGTGCGTAGAGCTGGCGCAGGATATCCTGGACCGAGGAGACGCACCGGAGACCAGGAGCGCTGAGCCGGCACAATCCGTCCTGGCTGAATGCTCACTTTAGCCCGGCAAATGCGGGGCGCTGGCACAGGACGAACTGGGCTGTGAAGGCGCACTGGCGACACAGTGCGTAGAGCTGGCGCAGGATATCCTTGACCGAGAAGGCGTACTGGAGACCAGGAGCGCTGAGCCGGTACAATCCGTCCTGGCTGAATGCCCACTCTAGCACGGCAAATGCGGGGCGCAGGTACAGAGCGCACCGGGCTATGAATGCGCACTGGAGATATAGTGCGCATCAAAGCATAACACGGTGCCTGACTGGTCACATGCACCCCATGGTAAGCACGGGGAGTTGGCTCAGGTCTCAACCCTGACTCCACCAATCTCCCCGTGTGCCCCTCCCAAAATTTTTGGGGGAGCTGCCTCTCGGGCTTCCGTTGTTGCCGTGCTAGTTCCTCGTAGCGTCGCCGTTCATCTCTTGCTGCCTCCATCTGCTCCCTTGAACGGCGATATTCCCCAATCCGCATCCAGGGTCCTTTGCCTTCCAGGATCTCCTCCAATGTCCAACTATCCTGGCCACACTGCTTGATCCGTTTTTGGTGGGAGGTTCTGTAACGCTCGTCGTAAGTGGTAGTTGAAGTGGACCAAGGCGCAGCGTGGTAAGTGTCCATGATTACTTTATTCATAAACACACTCAAACAAAATAACGAAAACGAAAACGCACAGTTCCGTCAGGTAAGACACTAAACAGAAAACAACCTCCCACAAACACAGGAAGAAAACAGGCTGCCTAAGTATGATTCCAAATTATAGACAATGATAAACAGCTGCCTCTGATTGGGAACCACACTCGGCCCAAAAACATAGAAACAGAAAACAGAGAGTTTCCACCCGAGTCACACCCTGACCTAACCAAACATAGAGAATAATAAAGATCTCTAAGGTCAGGGCGTGACAGTTAGAGACAGAGGGATGAGGGCTGCTTTTTAATTATTGATTGGGGAAGTCCTGTCCACATGCATCCGCCGCACACACACACACACACACACACACCGCTGACTATTAAAAAAAAAAGCAGTCCTGTTAGGGATTTAACAGATATTATCTGTTTTTTACCAAAGAATGATGTTTTATAATAATACAACAGATATGTTGCTTCAAAGAATTCAACACAATTGATAACTACCTGGAACTAAATGGTTTATAGAGGCGCTGCTTTGATGAATCACAAAGACACAAGATGGCCGACCCTTAACAGTAAGATCAAGAATAGAGTGTTGTAGTGTTACTCCTCCTGAAGATGAAGCATCAAGATGAACTATAGTACTACACATGTCAGACAAATGAGACAGCTCTCTGGTTGTGGAGAGAGACTCATCTCTATCCACCCATCTCTCTCAGTCTCTGTCTCTGCAGTCAACAGATGGCCTAGTGTGAAATGATCTGGTATGTGTTAATTACCAACGACGCTGGGCAACAGGAAACCAGCTCTGAGTGTGTGTTGAAGAGTGTCAAGAACACACACGTCTGAGTACTCAAGCACACACTCATGCAGACACACAACACACACACACACACACAGTTACACGCATGCACATCTGAGTACTTGAGCACACACTCATGCAGACACAGACAACACACACACACAGTTACACGGAAAGCTGTATGTTGGTTCACACCTTTATAGTAACAAAAACAGTGTACAGTATATACTGTAGCCCTCACCATCAGGTCTTAGAGTTTTCTATGGAGGGAGAACTATCATATCCTGTACATGTTAATACTATGGAGGGAGAACTATCATATCCTGTACATGTTAATACTATGGAGGGAGAACTATCATATCCTCTACATGTTAATACTATGGAGGGAGAACTATCATATCCTGTACATGTTAATACTATGGAGGGAGAACTATCATATCCTGTACATGTTAATACTATGGAGGGAGAACTATCATATCCTGTACATGTTAATACTATGGAGGAAAACGTAAGTGAGATAGATGCTGTATGTGCCACCTTTTCCCCACAAAAGGGCTTTTTAACAAGACAAAAATACTCCTCAGTTTCATCAGCTGTCCGGGTGTCTGGTCTCGAACGATCCCGCAGGTGAAGAAGCCGGATGTAGAGGTCCTGGGCTGGCGTGGTTACATGTGGTCTGCAGTTGTGAAGCCAGTTGGACTTACTGCCAAATTCTTTAAAATGACGTTGGAGGCGGCTTATGGTTTAGAAATGCCAATTGCATGCTTCCTCAAAACTTGAGACATCTGTGGCATTGTGTTGTGTGACACAACTGCACATTTTAGAGTGCAATTTTATTGTCCCCAGTACAAGGTGCACCTATGTAATGAGCATGCTGTTTAATCAGCTTGTTGATATGCCACACCTGTCAGGTGGATGGATTATCTTGGAAAAGGAGAAATGCTCACTAACAGGGATGTAAACAAATTTGTGTACAACATTTGAGAGAAATACAGTTTTTGTGCGTAACTAACATTTCTGGGATCTTTTATTTCAGCTCATGAAACATGGGACCAATACTTTACATGTTGCGTTTATATTTCTGTTCGGTAGAGATAAACAAGGAGACAACAACTAATTCCTGCCCAGAGACTGCTGATGCCTATGAGCTGACATGTTCCATGACATATTAAACACATGAATACATAGGCAACACATGCATGTGCGCACACACACTCACACATGCTGAAACTCTCAACTGTCGTCTTTCCCACCATTTCTCCCCGTTGCTGTTTAAGTGGATGCTTGCCAGCAGTGGTCTTTCCTAATTGCCGGAATATTCCTGGGTGATTTGGTTATAATTTGGAAAGGCAGGATAGGGATCAGGAGGAGCAGTGTGGTATGGTTGCGGCTTTGAGGGACAAGGACAGAAGTTACCCTGGGCCGTATGCACACACACACACATACTGTAGCTCATATATTGGCTGGAGGATAATTAGTTATTTGTTTATTTGGTGGAGAAATACATTAAACCTTTGTATGGCTGTGTGTATATCTCTCTTTTGCTGTCTCTCTTCCTCTTCTCTCTCTTCTCTTCCTCTTCTCTCCCTCTCTTAGCTCTCTCTCTCTCTTGCTCCCTCTTCATCTTCTCTCTCTCCCCCTCTTCTCTCGCTCTCTCTCTTCTCTTCGTATTTTCTCGCTCTCTCTTTCTTCCTCTATTCTCGCTCTCTCTCTTCTCTTCCCCTTCTCTCCCTCTCTTCTCTCTCTCTCTCTCTCGCTCCCTCTGTCTTCTCTCTCACTCTTCTCTCTCTCTCTTCCTCTTCTCTCGCTCTCTCTCTATTCTTCTTCTCTCCCTCTCTTCTCTCTCTCTCTCTCTCTCTTCCTCTCTCTCACTTTTCTTCTCTATACTAGAGCATCTGTTTTCTGACATAGACCTTGTGGCGTGTGTGTGTGCACGTGCGTGTTGGATCCAGAGACAGGACAGGATGACTAGATGAAAGGTTTGTGGAGTTGAAAGGAAGAGCATGGTGTCATCCTCACTAAAGGACAACCAGACAGGACACACAACAGCAAGGAAGCTACTCTATACCTCTCCATGTTAACAGTATATGGCAGCTGAAGAGATACAGCCAACTGTAGAACTGAACACCATGTTTCTGCCATTTTTCTCAGAGTATCGTATTGCTTTTTTGGTTTAAACCACAACGGCCAAAATATTTTCAAAAAGACAACTTATACAAAAATTATTTTTTCTAAAAATGAAGATTTTCCTTTTAAGACTTAAACATTCCAGTGTTTATTCTGTCCTTCTGTATTCTGACATTCTCCAGTCCTCCTCCTCTCGCCCTCTTTCCTTTCTTTAACTTACTTGTTTACCCACAATTCCCCTGGGTAATTAGCAGTGTGATAATGAACCGTGTTGGAGGCACAAACACACACACAAATCCACACATACATACACACTTACCACACGACACACATACACATGCACCACACATACACACAACACATGACACACATACACACAAACCCCACACTACACACACACACACACACACTCAACACACAAACACCACACAACACACGCCACACACCTACACACACACCGCTCACACACACTGACACACACTCCCTGCATGACAGAGAAAACAATAAGAGCTGTCTCCACTGGGACCAGGTGGTCATGTGGGATCAATACTGATCACTCTCTGCACCCTTCTAACCCCTGGTCTGACCTCAGCACCCTTCTAACCCCTGGTCTAACCTCAGCACCCTTCTAACCCCTGGTCTGACCTCAGCACCCTTCTAACCCCTGGTCTGACCTCAGCACCCTTCTAACCCCTGGTCTGACCTCAGCACCCTTCTAACCCCTGGTCTGACCTCAGCACCCTTCTAACCCCTGGTCTGACCTCAGCACCCTTCTAACCCCTGGTCTGACCTCAGCACCCTTCTAACCCCTGGTCTGACCTCAGCACCCTTCTAACCCCTGGTCTAACCTCAGCACCCTTCTAACCCCTGGTCTGACCTCAGCACCCTTCTAACCCCTAGTCTAACCTCAGCACCCTTCTAACCCCTGGTCTGACCTCAGCACCCTTCTAACCCCTGGTCTGACCTCAGCACCCTTCTAACCCCTGGTCTGACCTCAGCACCCTTCTAACCCCTGGTCTGACCTCAGCACCCTTCTAACCCCTGGTCTGACCTCAGCACCCTTCTAACCCCTGGTCTGACCTCAGCACCCTTCTAACCCCTGGTCTGACCTCAGCACCCTCAGCACCCTTCTAACCCCTGGTCTGACCTCAGCACCCTTCTAACCCCTGGTCTGACCTCAGCACCCTTCTAACCCCTGGTCTAACCTCAGCACCCTTCTAACCCCTGGTCTAACCTCAGCACCCTTCTAACCCCTGGTCTGACCTCATCACCCTTCTAACCCCTGGTCTAACCTCAGCACCCTTCTAACCCCTGGTCTGACCTCAGCACCCTTCTAACCCCTGGTCTGACCTCAGCACCCTTCTAACCCCTGGTCTAACCTCAGCACCCTTCTAACCCCTGGTCTAACCTCAGCACCCTTCTAACCCCTGGTCTAACCTCAGCACCCTTCTAACCTCTGGTCTGACCTCAGCACCCTTCTAACCCCTGGTCTGACCTCTGCACCCTTCTAACCCCTGGTCTGACCTCAGCACCCTTCTAACCCCTGGTCTAACCTCATCACCCTTCTAACCCCTGGTCTAACCTCAGCACCCTTCTAACCCCTGGTCTAACCTCAGCACCCTTCTAACCCCTGGTCTAACCTCAGCACCCTTCTAACCTCTGGTCTGACCTCAGCACCCTTCTAACCCCTGGTCTGACCTCTGCACCCTTCTAACCCCTGGTCTGACCTCTGCACCCTTCTAACCTCTGGTCTGACCTCAGCACCCTTCTAACCCCTGGTCTGACCTCAGCACCCTTCTAACCCCTGGTCTAACCTCAGCACCTTTCTAACCTCTGGTCTGACCTCAGCACCCTTCTAACCCCTGGTCTAACCTCAGCACCTTTCTAACCCCTGGTCTAACCTCAGCTGTATAGAGCACAGCACGAAAACTGGCCCTAAGTCAGTTTCTAATATTACAAAATATTAAGCTCCAGCATGTGTGTACAGATGTAGGATCTTCATTTGATCACCCTGTTGCAGGAGGAGTTTCCTGCAATGCAGGACATTTAAAACGTCTAGTATATTCAAGGTTTAATAAGGCTTCTGAAGTTTGTAATTTCCACTTTGAAATGTCAGACTTGATTTTCCCTTGCGGAAAATATATCAACCCCTACAAAAATGTCCATTAATTATAATCCACATAATAATTCACATTTCCTGTTGCTGCGGGATTATTTTCCCGCTGTAGCAAACTGTGTGTGTGTGTGTGTGTGTGTGTGTGTGTGTGTGTGTGTGTGTGTGTGTGTGTGTGTGTGTGTGTGTGTGTGTGTGTGTGTGTGTGTGTGTGTGTGTGTGTGTGTGTGTGTGTGTGTGTGTGTGTGTGTGTGTGTGTGTGTGAACATGTTTAACTATACTTGTTGGGACCAGAAGAATAGTAAACAAACAAAACAAGTCCCCACAAGGTCAAATGCTATTTCTATGTGGTTTAGAGTTAAGGTTAGAGTTAGTGTTAGGGTTAGAATTATGTTTAGGGTTAGGAGCTAGGGTTCGTTTTAGGGTTATGGTTAGGAGCTAGGGTTAGGTTTTGGGGTTAAGGTTAGTGTTAGGTTTAGGGGTTATGGAAAATAGGATTTTGAATGGGACTGAATTGTGTGTCCCCACAAGGTTAGTTATACAAGACTGTGTGTGTGTTTGTGTGTTTCCCCCCAGGAAACATCCCCCTCCCTTGGTGAGTTATCTCTCTCTCTTCTCTCCTCCTACGTCCTCCTTTATTTCTTTCTTTCTTTCCTTCCCCTCTTTCTTTCTCTCCTTTAATCTCCACTGCCTCTTCTCTCTCTCTAACAGCCTGTGTTTTATAACATTGTTCAGTATGCAGGTCCATCACAATAGTCTAAAATGGCTTCCTCTCCTTGTCACCTCAACTTAAAGGCCCAGTGCAGTCAAAAGCATGATTTTCCTGTGTTTTATATATATATATATATATTTCCACACTATGAGGTTGGAATAATACTGTGAAATTGTGAAAATTATGATAATGTCCTTTTAGTGAAAGAGCTGTTTAAAAATTATATTTTGGTGGGATGAAGTTTTGGCCTGGCTGGTGGTATCACCAGGCGGTGAATTCATTAATAGACCAATAAGAAAGAGGGTTCCTAACCTCTCTGCCAATAACAGCTAGTTTTCAGTTTTCCCCTCATCACTCAAACCCCTCCCAGACATTCATAGCAACATGAAAATCGCTCTTTGAGAAAATCGCTCTTTTCTAAGAAGCTATTTTAGTTTATTTTTTACTATTTTAATTGTTAACAATCACAGTAAGGTACTTAATTGTTACCCAGAAATGATTTGATGTTGAGATAAAAAAAAAAAAATTGTCTGCATTGGGCCTTTAAATCCTAAATGATCTGAAATCACAGGATAAGTAAAAGCAACATGGTGGACACCTGTCCAATTCTTTCACATCAAAGCAGATGAAAGAGAGGAGAGAAGACAAGTAGAGGAAGCAACTTTAGACTATTGAGACACAGCCTGAATGTGGACAGAGTTGGAAGACACAGGGGAAAGGTGCAGTGAACCATAATGAGAACCATAAAAAGAGCAAAGGAAAATGGAAATATGTTGGCAGCCACAAACACGATCAATCACACCTAGCCATCACATCAAACCACCGCCCCACCCTCCTCCTCCTCTTCTCCTCCCATCTTCTCTGTTCCATCGTTTCCATGGTAACTGGGAACAAAGGCCCACACAGGTGAGCGAGTGTCTCTTGTGGTGGTGACTGACAGCACACCTGATTGGAATTTCAATGTTTTCCCAGCCTGTCTGTCTCTGAGGCTCTGGAAGCTAGGGATGGTTAATTACAGTACAAATCAGTCATTTAGATGACTGACTGCCCATCCATCCACAGCGCCAAACACCACGCCCACTAGCGTTTCTTCTCCACATTGAGTCTGGATTTGCTTTCCTCCCTGACATCTTGCAGAATGCAAACACATTCTAAACGTTCTGATTGGTTCCAGAAACCAATGGGTTGGGCTAGAGCGAGCCATCACGAACCATGAATCACGTCATTGGCTTTGATACTCTGATTGGTTAGAGACGATCCAATCGCTGATGAATTTGTTTTGTACAACGCCCTCATTTTGAAGTGAGCACAAACAACTTCGAGGATTCAGGCTGAATGTATGTAGAGATCGATAGAGCAGCTGAATTCAACTCAGGGTGAGTCGTCGGGCAAGTCATTTAGCAGGTTGAATGTTGGTAAAACGTCGCCAATGGAAGTTAAATAAACGTCATGGAAACAGTTGATTTAAACTATTATAAAAATCTTGGATGGACGTTTGGCTGGCATCTAATGGAATATTAAGAGTTAGCAATTTGTCCAATGTTGTATGTTTGATACTGATTCTCTCTCTGTGTGTGTGTTTATGTGTCTCTTGTAGGAGCTGTTTACAGCAGAGTGTAAGTTTAAGGAGTCGGTGTTTGAGAACTACTATGTGATCTACTCGTCGATGCTGTACAGACAGAATGAGTCTGGGAGGGCCTGGTTCTTGGGCCTGAACAAGGAAGGACAGCCCATGAAGGGCAACCGAGTGAAAAAGACCAAACCAGCCGCTCACTTCCTGCCCAAACCTATAGAAGGTAAGGGGGTTGTCACACACACATGGATGCACACACACACTCACACGCTCTAACACTGATCTCTCCTCTTCTCTGTAGTTGCGATGTACAAGGAGCCGTCGTTGCACGACGTCAGGGAGACGTTGCCTAAAGTTGCCGGAGTCCCGCCCAGCAAAAGCACAACCAGCGAACCAGTGGCCATGAACGGGGGCAAACCAATCAACAAACCCGACCCGAAAGAGACTGCGACATAACCCTGCCCCCTCCTCTCCCCCCGCACGACAGAGACTTGAGACTCTGCCCACTGCACTCAAACTCTCACCTTGATTGGTCAATTATGGGCTAAGTCCCACCTCCTCTCTCTTTCTCTCTTTCTCTCGCTCATTCTCTCTCTCTCTTTCTCTTTTTGGCTGATTCGGTGCAGTGGTGTTCGAGATGAGGAAATGGACCACTCCATTTGGGGGATGGGGGAGGGGAGGTGGAAGGGAGAAGAGGAGGGGAGGAGGAGGAGGAAGTTGTTGACGAGGAGGAGGAGGAAGGGGAGGAGGGGGATTTGCTGATTTTATCAGCTAGATAAACTACAAACTTGGACAGCGGAATGCCCTACCTACACGATACGGAATGCCTTTTTCAAATCCTTACGATTATTTTTCTGTGACAATCTGTGAGAATGATGACAAAGCGTTTTTTTTCCCTCTTCCTTTTTGCCAGGTAGCCTTGCCTGCTGATGGCTACCCATAAGCCCCCTCTCTCACTCTGACGCACTATAGCAACAGAGTCCATCCATATTGACCACAGTCTGTTTGTTTGTCTGTTTACCAATTTGTTGGTTTGTTTATAATTCTATACCCAAAATGCACCAGCGACCGTCTGGATAGATTGTTGTACAGACACAAAACAGGATTGTCATCTTCTATTTTTCAAATGATTGTCTCTCTCTCTCTCTCTCTCTCTCTCTCGCTCTCATTCTTTCTTAGCTTCTCTCTCTCGCTCCCTCCCTCTCTCATTCTTTCTTTCTCTCTCTCTCTCATTCTTTCTCTCTCTCTCTCTCTCTCATTCTTAGCTTCTCTCTATCTCTACCTCCACATCTGTATTCTATTTCTTACTATTTTCTCTCTGTGTGTTTGTAGGTTCATTTAGGCAGTGAATGATGCAGGAGGTCAATACTTTGATTTTCTAAGACATGTATAGAGGGAGAGGCATGGGGCTGGGAATGAGATGTTAATGCATTGGTAGTATTGAGGAGGTCGCAGATGCAATGCATGGTAGGTATAGTGAATGGTAGCAGAGTAGCTAGCATGTCCACAGAAGCTATGAGTTTCTATCCAGAGCCATGGTCAATTCAGGACATGAATTGAAATTCCAATTCAATATTTGAAAAGTGCCAAAAGTTGCACAAGGGTGACCGACATGTAGCATTTTCACTGGCAACGTATAGCTAACTGGCCAAAATAATGGAAACACGTGAGTAAATGAGGGATGCCAAGTATATTGAAAGAATGTGCTTCCACACAGGTGTGGTTCCTGAGTTAAATAAGCATTTAACATCCCATCTTAGGGTCATATATAAAAATACTACGCAGGCCATTATTTTGGTTACCATGGCTACGCCCCCATAGGATGACAATGCCCCCATCCACAGGGCACAAGTGGTAACTGAACGTTTTGATGAGCATGAAAATGGTGTAAACCACAGGCAATGCCTGCACGGCCACCAGATCTCAACCCAATTGAACACTTATGGGAGATTCTGGAGCGGTGCCTGAGACAGCAGTTTCCATCAACATCAACAAAACACAGGTTAGTGTTTTATGTCATGAATCTTGTTCTGGAGGCAGTTCTGCAGAGTGGTCACTAGCTAGCTGGCACAGCCACAAATCATAAAATCAGATTTTAAACCTAACGTTAACTTTAACCACACTGTTAACTCTAATGCCTAACCCTAACCTTAAATTAAGACCAAAAAGCCAATGTTCACTTTGCAGCTGGCCTATCTAAGGGGAAATCGCTCAGTTCTGCCTCTAGGACAAGACTTATGACAATAAACATCAGCCTGCCAACAAAACACCAAATAATGGAATTTCTTGCAGAAGAATAATGTTGCATCCCTCAAATAGAGTTCCAGACATTTCTAGAATCTATGCCAAGGTGCATTGAAGCTGTTCTGGCTCGTGGCACAACGCCCTATTAAGACACTATGTTGGTGTTTCCTTTATTCTGACAGTTCCCTGTACATGCACACATAGTGAAGTTGACAAAGTCAAAGAACGTGCAAAAATATTGAAAGAACAGTAGAGTCACTACAGAGTCACTGCAGAGTCACTACAGGGAACAGTCCTAAACGGACCAGTAAAAGAAGTGATCTTGGAGATGTAGCTGTTAGCTGGCATTGGTAAGAGGTACGCTGCGGTAGTCCTATATCCGTTGGCTTTCACACTGTGTCTACAAACCTCCCATCCCATCTTGGAGTTGTAGCTTTCTCATGTAGAAGCCATTGATACTTTGACTTTACCCGTCGTTTGACTTCACCCAACCTCTTTTACGTGTCAGTCGTCTAAATGAAATGAGGGAATGATGTTGGTTTGTTACGTTTTTGTGATGAAATGTTTACTGTGAGGATCAAGATCTGTCACTTCCTGTATAAGTAGCAGAGGTAGTTCGCTGAGTCTGTAACCGTGCCTGGGACCTGAAGACTCACGTTAGCTCCAAGAGCTTATAACAACAGTCAGCCACTGTAAAGCCTATGAGCAAAACGGGCCATGGATGCCGAATTTGCCCTTGGCAGGCTGCTCATGGGCCACCGTAAGCTTGCTAGCTGGGTGAGATCATAGAGAAAACACTCGAAAAGGTACGGTGTAAAAAAAAAAAAGATTCCACTGGGCTGTTTGTGGGAAAGTGTTGAAGCAACATATGCTGTACTACTTGTCCAGTGTTTTGTCTGTACCAAGCTGAGCAAAAGCTGCTGTTCTTGACAAAGAAATGTAGACCTACAATTTGATGGTGTTGTGTCTTTCAGTTAATGGTGTTCCTGTTCCTGTTGAAACCAGAGTCCTTTTATATGGAGAGTTTGGCCAACTGTAGAGCTGGGCACCACACTGCTGCCTCTCGAGGATTCAATGTTGCCCAATGACACGAACATGGCTGCCATCCAGCTATGTGATGTCATAGTTCAAACTGCATTGGCCAAACTCTCTCTAAGGTCTCTGATTGAATCCTGCCATCGGTGAGCTCTATGTGCTGCTGGATTCTGAATCTCTAACTGACTACTTCAAGAAGGACTTGATCAGTTTTTGTCAAATTGAATTGACTTTGACTGTGCAAATGTACTCTCTCTCTCTCATTCTCTCTCTCTTTCTTTCCCAACATTCCATCTCATTCTTCCCCTTACCCCTGCCCACCCCTCTCTCTATTTCCATCTCTCTATCGCTCCATCTGTCTCTCTCTCTCTCTCTCTCTCTGTCTATACGTCTCTCACCTGTTGCATGGTAAACAAGAAAGGCAGTGGAGATAAGCATGTAGTACTGTAGCCTATGTGTATCAAGTCAAAACAAAAAGAAGAAAAAAAAAACAGATCATGTCGGTAAATGTACCGCTAACTTTACATACATATATATGCAAAAGAGTTTGTCTGCACTGTACAGTTTGTGTCTCCATTGTATACACAGATACAACATATTGAATAAAATATTTATATGAAGGAGACATGGTGATGTTATTGACATTACTCTGCATTGTCCCAATCTGGTACATTACAAAGAATGGAGAATGTTTCCTCATATCAAAAAGTGGCATAGGAGCCGGACAAAGGATGAATGTCTGAAGAAATAACATAATATCTCCTCTCTATGAGTTGGACGCTTTTTCATAACCCCCTTAAAGGGATACTTCTGGATTTTGGCAATCAAGCCCTTTATCTACTTCCCCAGAGTCAGATGAACTTGCTGATACCATTTTTATGTATCTGTGTGCAGTTTGAAGGAAGTTGCTAACTAGCATTAACGCAATTGCTAACTAGCATTAGCACAATGCCTGGAAGTCTATGGTAACTGCTAGCATGCTAGTAGATACTTCCAGTCATTGTGCTAATGCTAGTTACCATTAGCTCGCAAAACTACCTCTAACTTCCTTCATACTGGATGCAGAGACATTCAAATGGTATCCATGAATTCATGTGACTGTGGGGAAGTAGATAAAGGGCAACTTTGCCAAAATCCCAAAGTATCCCTTTAAGGTCATCTCATCATCAGCTTCCAACTGGCTCATTTAACTGCTCTCCTCTCCACTGCAACTCAAACAGCCCAGCGTTGACTCAAGGGTCTCTTCAGACTCGAGGCTTTTCGGCCATCTAAGAGGCATAACAGAAAAGAACACAGACGACATGCTGAAGACAAAGACACTGTGCCCTAGGTTGTGTCTGGCTCTTTTCAATGGAGAAAACGCTCCCGTTTTGCATCATTACTTCCGCAGTGTTCCCTTGATCGCACGCTCCAGCTCCCCTGTTCAGGCCCACGTTCCCGAGCCATTTATCCACGTTGGGTCTTTTGTTTGGGTGTCGGCGTCTCTCCGTGTGCCTCTATTGGCTGTTTATCTCCTGATTGGGTCCAGTGGAGAGCTGCCAGGCGTAACATTAACCAGCAGCCCGGTCTAATGCCTCTAATTCTCTATGGAGAACTGAACAGTTCTGACTGAACACGTGAAGGAAAATCCCCCATGTTTTAAATGGCATGAGGTCATCTCACATGTAGACACACACACATACACTACTATTCAAAAGTTTGGGGTCACTTAGAAATGTCCTTGTTTTTGAAAGAACAGCACATTTTTTTGTCCATTAAAATAACATCAAATTGATCAGAAATACAGTGTAGATATTGTTAATGTTGTAAATGACTATTGTAGCTGGAAACAGCTGATTCTTTATGGAATATCTACATAGGCGTTCAGAGGCCCATTATCAGAAACCATCACTCCTGTGTTCCAATGGCACGTTGTGTTAGCTAATCCAAGTTTATAAGAGGCGACTCCGGGATGCTGGTCTTCTAGGCAGAGCTGCAAAGAAAAAGCCATATCTCAGACTGGCCAATAAAAAGAAAAGATTAAGATGGGCAAAAGAACACAGACACCGGACAGAGGAACTCTGCCAAGAAGGCCAGCATCCCAGAGTCACCTCTTCACTATTGACGTTGAGACTGGTGTTTTGCGGGTACTATTTAATGAAACTGCCAGTTGAGGACTTGTGAGGCGTCTGTTTCTCAAAATAGACACTCTAATGTACTTGTCCTCTTGCTCAGTTGTGCACCGGGGCCTCCCACGGCCTCCCACTCCCCATATTGTGGTTAGAGCCGGTTTGCACTGTTCTGTGAAGGGAGTAGTACACAGCGTTGTACGAGATCTTCAGTTTCTTGGCAATTTCTCGCCTTCATTTCTCAGAACAAGAATAGACTGACGAGTTTCAGAAGAAAGGTCTTTGTTTCTGGCCATTTTGAGCCTGTAATCGAACCCACGAATTCTGATGCTCCAGATACTCAAATAGTCCAAAGAAGGCCAGTTGTCTTGCTTCTTTAATCACCACAACAGTTTTCAGCTGTGCTAACATAATTGCAAAAGGGTTGTCTAATGATCAATTAGCCTTTTAAAATGATAAACTTGGATTAGTTAACACAACGTGCCATTGGAACACAGGAGTGATGGTTGCTGATAATGGGCCTCTGTACGCCTATGTAGATATTCCATAAAAAAATCCAGCTAAAATAGTCATTTACAACATTAACAATGTCTTCAATGTATTTCTGATCAATTTGATGTTATTTTAATGGACCAAAAATGTGCTTTTCTTTCAAAAACAAGGACATTCCTAAGTGACCCCAAACTTTTGTACGGTAGCGTACATACACATGCAGATAGACAGACGGAGGCAGACAGGTAGGCAGACAGGTAGGCAGGCAGACTCCCAGACATGTACACAGACACACAACACACACAAAAACACGCACAAACACACAGCTACAACTGACTTAAATGCAGAAAATACCTGTCCAATACTCATCAATCCATGTTACACAGTGGTTGGCTGGCTACGGCTCACTGGATAGGCTGATTGGAAATGACAAAGATGTGTCTGTGATTGGGATTGGTTGATTGGAGATTTGCTAATAGAAACCTGTTTCCTTCCTCAGTCGATTGATAGTATCTGTCCTCAATCTGTCCTTCCGTCAATGTGCAAACAGAGTCCAGGAAGAGTACCAAAACATGAATTCCAAAATGTTTGTATGAAGTCAAGCTTCAGGTGTGGCCAGAACAGGAAAAACATAATTCAGTTTGACATGCTCACAGCCTTACCCAAGATGCAGCAGCTCAGAAAACTGACACAAGAAGATACAGTAGATTAAGGCACACCACTGACACAGAGATACAGTACACACACACACACACACACACACACACACACACACACACACACACACACACACACACACACACACACACACACACACACACACACACACACACACACACACACACACACACACACACACACACACACACACACCCACACACACACACACACACACACACACACACAATTAGACACACACACAGACATCCCCTCTGCTTTTCTAAATGATAGATGAGACTGCCAACTAATTAGGCTGTGGTAATTAACTTTTGCATAATGTAAATTAGTCTGAGCATTGAGGGTGAAGTCATGTGGAATCAGAGCGCATGCCAAAGCACTGACTTATGGGTATTATACAAAGTGACACAACCATGAGCCATTCTGGCCATATCTGGAGCCAACAGAAAAGAAAAACATTTGTCATTATGTTTACACCCCACAAGTATAGACATGTGGAATCATGTTGTTGTTTGTAATGTGAGTATAGCTGCCCTTCACACAATTACCTGTGCAGTGTTTATTTTGAGGTAAATGTTTTAATGTGTGTATTTGGGGGTCAGGGTAAAGTCCTTTTTCACATAAAAGGTTAGAAAAGAGGCTAAATAAAATATGGCGATAAAGCTACAGAGAGAAAAGGCAAGGTTACAGTTCAGAATTAATTTGTGGAGACAAAAAAAAAACTATTGTACAGTAGGAATGAAATAGCGCTGGACAATCTGACACTCCTGTTTATTTCCTCCTAACTCCAGCACCCTGATTATGGTTCTAAAATGTCACCCGGTGTCGGAGGGCAAGGCAGCTGAGAAGTCACAATGTGCCCTCATGTCATCCGGAGACCTCACAACGAGGAGGGTGAACTTTTCAAATGTCGCCAGAGACTTTATGAGATTAGACAGATGGAGAGGACGCTATTTAAGAAACACACAATATGAGATTAGATAGATACTGGAACACCACTGCCTCAATTCCCATGGCAATCATTGAATGTGTTCATATTCAGCCCTGTTAGGGGGAAATCTGTAAATGTTATCATATACCGATCTCACCTGTTGTATATTGTCACCATTCCATATTACACACGTTTTTAGGAGATGCCTTCATAGTGGTCAATAAACTGACAATGATAATCCCAACGGAAATAGAGAAAGGAGACAGAGAAGACATAGAGAGAATGAGACAGAGAGAGAGAGATAGAGAGAGACCGAGAGACAGAGAGAGAATGAGATAGAGAGAGACTGAGAGACAGAGAGAGAAACAAACCAAAACAAAGACAAAGTCTTCTCATGCTTTGTTGATTTCAAAAAAGATATTGACTCAATTTGGCATGAGGGCCTGCTTTACAAACTGATGGAAAGAGGTTTTGGGCGAAAAACATATGACATTATAAAATCCATGTACACAAACAAAAAGTATGCGGTTAAAATTGGCAAAAAACACACACATTTCTTTCCACAGGGTCAGGGGGTGAGACAGGGATGCAGCTTAAGCCCCACCCTCTTCAACATATATATCAACGAATTGGTGAGGGTACTAGAATAGTCTGCAGCACCCGGCCTCACCCTACTAGAATCTGAAGTCAAATGTCTACTGTTTGCTGATGATCTGGTGCTTCTGTCCCCAACCAAGGAGGGCCTACAGCAGCACTTAGATCTTCTGCAGAGATTCTGTCAGACCTGGGCCCTGACAGTAAATCTCAGTAAGACAAAAATAATGGTGTTCCAAAAAAGGTGCAGTTCCCAGGACCACGAATACAAATTCCATCAAGACACCATTGCCCTAGAGCACACAAAAAACTATACATACCTCGGCCTAAACATCAGCACCACAGATAACTTCCACAAAGTTGTGAACGATCTGAGAGACAAGGTAAGAAGGGCCTTCTATACCATCAAAAGGAACATAAAATTCAACACACCAATTAGGATCTGGCTAAAAATACTTGAATCAGTTATAGAACCCATTGCCCTTTATGGTTGTGGGGTCTGGGGTCCGCTCACCAACCAAGAATTCACAAAATGGGACAAAAACCAAATTGAGACTGCATGCAGAATTCTGTAAAAATATCCCCCGTGTACAACGTAAAACACAAAATAATGCATGCAGAGCAGAATTAGCCCGAATTAGCCCGAATTAGCCCGAATGATCAAAATCCAGAAAAGAGCCGTTAAATTTTACAACGATCTATATAAGGAAGCGATTCCCAAACCTTCCATAACAAAGCCATCACCTACAGAGAAATGAACCTGGAGAAGAGCCTCCTAAGCAAGCTGGTCCAGCAACACAATTAGGCCCAACCAAATCATGAGAAAACAAAAACATAATTACTTGACACATTGGAAAGAATTTACTGAAAAACAGAGCAAACTAGAATGCTATTTGGCCCTAAACACTGTGACTGACCCAAAATGAAGGAAATCTTTGACTATGTACAGACTCAGTGAGCATATTCTGGAATTCTGGAGCTGCTAGCTTGACAACCACACGTCGATGCTGCCATTGCTAAAAGAATCACACAGACACACAAACACACACATTTACGCCGACACACGCAGCTACACACACACAAGAAAATCTGTTGGCATGCCTTCATTGTCTTGCAGTGATTGAATGCATATATATTTGAAGCCTTATCTGAAATGAATAATATCCCACACCAATTATGTACGAGCAGTTATACTGTTTTCATTATTTTTATCTAAAGGTGAAAGAACTAGTTAATTTCCTGCTCTTTAATTAACTTCCCTTCTTTTTTTCACACAAACAACCAGAGCAATCAGCCCAATAACCATATAGTCTGAAAGGAATTAAACACACACACACACACACACACACACACACACACACACACACACACACACACACACACACACACACACACACACACACACCACACACACACACACACACACACACACACACACACACACACACACACACACACACACACACACACACACACACACACACACACACACACACACACACAGCAGCAGTAGTCTGTCGAGTCGAGGTGGCATTGATCTGTCACTTGGGAGCCTGTTCCTCTCAGCTTCATTATCATCAAAGCCAAAACATGCCAGGCCTGCGAGACACACACACACACACACACAACCTGCGTCACAGACAGGGCTTTCATGGTAATATTCCCTACTCATGCCCATGCGGTGACCATATTGGTGCGGGACCTGGTTTGAAGTCCTATTAATGTAGCTATGGTAACCAACAGCAGCACACACACAGTTTCACACCAATCAAATCACACACTGAGTGGTCTGCTTCTCAGAGAAGCTGTAACCATTGGCCCAGGGCCAGTTTTAATGGTTAGTTTATAACAGACATGGGTATCTGACAGCTCTTCTCTCTTACAGTAGAGTGTTTGATAGAAAAGCATGTGTGGGCTTCATTCAATGGAGAGGCCATCTAAAGAAAAGCACGTGTGGGTGAGATTACATTTTCACATGGATTAAATAGACTTTCTCAGGTGCTCTTATCCATCCTCCCCCCCCCCCAAAAAAACAAAAAACAGGAAATGTGAATTATGATGAGTATTTATATGGATGCATTTGTAAGGGTTGATACATTTTAAAGTGGAAATTACAAACTTCAGAAATCTTTAAACTTTCAATTTGACATGTCCTTTATTGCAAGAAAGTTCTCTTGCAACAGGGTGATCAAATTAAGACCTTATATCTGTAGTGCACTACATAGGGGAATATGGTGCCATTTGAAATGTGACCTCCATCAGTACAGGAGATAAGAGGTCAGAGCAGTTACATTCATCTAACTGACAGGAGAAGAGAACACACTGTCAACACTCCTCTTTTCTCCCTCCTCTCATCTTCCCCTTCTTCTCTCCACCTCTCCTCCTACCCTCCTCCACCACTTCTTCACGCCACCTTTCCTGTTCTCCATCCTCCTCTCCTCCTCCACTGGAGTAGTGGAAGGTCAAAGGTGGGAGCAGTGTGACTGACAGGTGAAGTACGAGCAGTCAATCAACAGAGACAGAGAGAAAGACAGGAGACGAGCAGAGAAGAAGATAAATGGAAGGGGGAAAAAAGGATGATTTTCATAAGTTACTGTTGGTGACTTCTGTAGATTATTATATACATATATACATACACAGTACCCGTCAAAAGTTTGGACACACCTACTCATTCAAGGGTTTTTTCTTTATTTGTACTATTTTCTACATTGTAGAGTAATAGTGAAGACATCACAACTATGAAATAACACATGGAATCATGTAGTAAGCAAAAAAGTGTTAAACAAATCAAAATATATTTTATATTTGAGATTCTTCAAAGTAGCCACCCTTTGCCTTGATGACAGCTTGCATTCTCTCAACCAGCTTCATGAGGTAGTCACCGGGAATCTATTTCAATTAACAGCCAATCAGTTGTGTTGTGACAAGGTATGACCAAGACCAAGTCCATATTATGGCAAGAACAGCTCAAATAAGCAAAGAGAAATGACAGTCCATCATTACTTTAAGACATGAATGTCAGTCAATCCTGAAAATAACAATCATTTTTAAAGTTTCTTCAAGTGCAGTCGCAAAAACCATCAAGCGCTATGATGATACTGGCTCTCATGAGGACCGCCACAGGTAAGGAAGACCAAGAGTTACCTCGGCTGCAGAGGATAAATTCATTGGCGTTAACTGCCCCTCAGATTGCAGCCCAAATAAATGCTTCACAGAGTTCAAGTAACAGACTCATCTCAACATCAACTGTTCAGAGGAGACTGCTTGAATCAGGCCTTCATGGTCGAATTGCTGCAAAGAAACCACTACTAAAGGACACCAATAATAAGAAGTGACTTGCTTGGCCCAAGAAACACGAGCAATGGACATTAGACCGGTGGAAATCTGTCCTTTGGTCTGATGAGTCCAAATTTGAGATTTTTGGTTCCAACCATTGTGTCTTTGTGAGACAGAGTAGGTGAACAGATGATCTCTGCATGTGTGGTTCCCACTGTGAAGCATGGAGGAGGAGGTGTGATGGTGCTTTGCTGGAGACACTGTCTGTGATATATTTAGAATTCAAGGCACACTTAACCAGCATGGCTACCATTCCATTCTGCAGTGATACGCTATCCCATCTGGTTTGTGCTTAGTGGAATTATCCTTTGTTTTTCAACAGGACAATGACCCAAAATGCCTCCGGGCTGTGTAAGGGCTATTTGACCAAGAAGGAGAGTGATGGAGTGCTGCATCAGATGACCTTGCCTCCACAATCACCCGGCCTGGTTTGGGATGAGTTGTACCGCAGAATGAAGGAAAAGCAGCCAACAAGTGCTCAGCATATGTGGGAACTCCCTCAAGAGTGCTGTAAAAGCATTCCAGGTGAAGCTGGTTGAGAGAATGCCAAGAGTGTGCAAAGCTGTCATCAAGGCAACGGGTGGCTACTTTGAAGAATCTAAAATGTTAAATATATTTTGATTTGTTTAACGCTTTTTTGGTTACTACATGATTCCATATGTGTTATTTCATAGTTTTGATATCTTCACTATTATTCTACAATGTAGAAAATAGTAAAAAAAATAAATAAAGAAACACCCTTGAATGAGTAGGTGTGTCCAAACTTTTGACGGGTACTATATATGTTTTTTTTATGTGTTGAGTGTTGTCATACTGCACTGATGTTTAATGTATAACTTTATACTGAATGCTACTGTATTAGCAAGGGCTACACTACATAGGAAATAGGGTTCCATTTGGTACACAGATCCAGCTCTACTGTATTAGCCAGGGCTGCACTACATGCAGTGCCTTGCAAAAGTATTCATCCCCCTTGGCGTTTTTCCTATTTTGTTGCATTACAACATGTCATTTAAATTGATTTTTATTTGGATTCCATGTAATGGACATACAAAATAGTTCAAATTGGTGAAGTGAAATTAAAAAAGTAAGTTGTTTAAAAAAAAATCTCAAAAATAGAAAACTGAAAAGTGGTGCGAAGTGGTTTGCTATGAAGCCCCTAAATAAGATCTGGTGCAACCAATTACCTTCAGAAGTCACAT
>NC_138306.1:77005000-77092500 GCF_965601325.2 Salmo salar | reverse complement strand
CAGCCGGAGGGAATTCCTGGAAATGTGTTTCTGACAAGATAGAGAGGAAGAAAGGGAGGGAGGTGGATGGAAAGATGAGCGATGGAAAAAGAAAGAGGAGAGGGAGAGACAGCTTGACTCACACAGAGAAAACAGGAGGAGATACACACCTCTTTTCGCCTTTCTGTCAGTGCCAGAGAAAGTAAGAGGAGAGAATGGAGTGAAAGTGTGGGGGAAGGTGGTATACAGAGAAAGAGAATGGGGAGTGAAAATATGAGGGAAAATTGTGGAGAGATAGACAGAGAGGGATAGAAAAGATAGGTGAGAGAGAGAGAGAGAGAGAGAGAGAGAGAGAGAGAGACAGAGAGACAGAGAGACAGAGAGACAGAAAGAAAGAAAGAAAGAAAGAAAGACAGAAAGAAGAAAGAAAGAAAGAAAGAAAGAAAGAAAGAAAGAAAGAAAGAAAGAAAGAAAGAAGAAGAAAGAAAGAAAGAAAGAAAGAAAGAAAGAAAGAAAGAAGAAAGAAATAAAGAAAGAAATAGAGAGAGAGATAAGTTAGAACAGTGAGAGCTGACTAGGGTATTTATGTCTCCATTAGAGTAGTGTTTCACACCTGACTGCTGTAGGGTGGGCTATAGGTCTGGCCTGGTTAGCCTCAGATATTGACTGACTTATTGATATGTGATGCCAGAAGGTGACTAGGTGATACGTCACTTGGCAGTGGCAAATCAAATCAAATTTGTCACATACACATGGTTAGCAGATGTTAATGCGAGTGTAGCGAAATGCTTGTGCTTCTGGTTCCGACAGTTCTGTAATATCTAACAAGTAATCTAATATTTCCCCAACAACTACCTAATACACACAAATCTAAAAGGGGTGAATGAGAATATGTACATATAAATATATGGATGAGCGATGGCCGAGCAGCATAGACAAGGTGCAATAGATGGTATAAAATACAGTATGTATGTGTACGCCGAGGAACTTAAAACTTAACACTTTCTCCATTGCTGTCCCTTCAATGTGGATAGGGGGGTGCTCCCTCTGCTGTTTCCTGAAGTCCACGATCATCTCCTATGTTTTGTTGACGTTGAGTGAGAGGTTGTTTTCCTGACACCACACTCGGAGTGCCCTCACCTCCTCCCTGTAGGTTGTCTCGTTGTTGTTAGTAATCAAGCCCACTACTGTTGTGTCATCTGCACGCTTGATGATTGAGTTGGAGGCGTGAATGGCCACACAGTCATGGGTGAACAGGGAGTACAGGAGGGGGCTGAGCACGCACCCTTGTGGGGCCCCAGTGTTGAGAGTCAGTGAGGTAGAGATGTTGTTTCCTACCTTCACCACCTGGGGGTGGCGCGTCAGAAAGTCCAGGACCCAATTGCACAGGGCGGGGTCGAGGCCCAGGGCCTCCAGCTTAATGATGAGCTTGGAGGGTACTATGGTGTTGAATGCTGAGCTGTAGTCAATGAACAGCCTTCTTACATAAGTATTCCTCTTGTCCAGATGGGATAAGGCAGTGTGTAGTGTGATGGCGATTGCATCGTCTGTGGACCTTATGGGCGGTATGCAAACGGAAATGGGTCTATGGTGACCGGTAAGGTGGAGGTGATATGATCCTTGACTAGTCTCTCAAAGCACTTCATGATAACAGAAGTGAGTGCTACGGGGCAGTAGTCATTTAGTTCAGTTATCTTTGTCTTCTTGGGTACAGGAACAATGGTGGCCATCTTGAAGCATGTGGGGACAGCAGACTGGGATAAAGAACGTAAACACACCAGCCAGCTGGTCTGCGCATGCTCTGAGGACGCGGCTAGGGATGGTGTCTGGGCCAGCAGCCTTGCGAGGGTTAACAGATTTAAATGTTTAACTCAAGTCGGCCACGGAAAAGGAGAGGGGGGGGCAGTTCTTGTTAGCGGGCCGCGACGGTGTTATCCTCAAAGTGGGCAAAGAAGGTGTTTAGTTTGTCAGGAAGTGTGACGTCGGTGTCCGTGACATGGCTGGTTTTCTTTTTGTAGTCTGTGATTGACTGTTGACCCTGCCACATACGTCTCATGTCTGAGCCGTTGAATTGCGACTCCACTTTGTCCCTGTCCGGCATTTCGCTTGTTTGATTGCAATGCTTAGGGAATAACTACACTGTCTATATTCCCAGACCTCTTTCCATGGTTAAATGCGGTGGTTTGCCCTTTCAGTTTTGCGTGAATGCCGCAATCCATCCACGGTTTCTGGTTAGGGTAGGTTTTAATAGTCACAGTGGGTACAACATCTCCAGTGCACTTCCTTATAAATTCACTCACATAATCAGCGTATAGGTCAATGTTATTCTCTGAGGCTGACGGGAACATATCCCAGTCCGGGTGATCAAAACAATCTTGAAGCGTAGATTCCGATTGGTCAGACCAGCGTTGAATGGTTCTAGTCACTGGTATATCCTGTTTGAGTTTCTGCCTATAAGTCGGTAGGAGCAAGTTGGCGTCGTGGTCGGATTTGCCGAAGGGAGGGTGGGGGAGGGCTTTGTATGCATCGCGGAAGTTAGAGTAGCAGTGGTCGAGTGTATTATCCCCGCGTGTAGTGCAATCAATGTGCTGATAGAATTTAGGTAGCCTTGTTCTCACATTTGCTTTGTTAAAATCCCCAGCTACAATAAATGCAGCCTCAGGATATATGGTTTCCAGTTTACATAGAGTCCAGTGAAGTTCCTTTAGGGCCATCTTGGTGTCTGCTTGAGGGGGAATGTACACAGCTGTAACGATAACTGACGAGAATTCTCTTGGAAGGTAATATGGCCGGCATTTGATTGTAAGGAATTCTAGGTCGGGTGAGCAAAAGGACTTGAGTTCCTGTATGTTCTTATGATTACACCATGAGCCGTTAATCATGAAGCATACACCCCCGCCCTCCCTCTTTCCAGAGAGGTGTTTATCTCTGTCGGCACGATGCATGGAGAAGCCTGGTGGCTGAACCGATTTCGACAACATATCCCGAGAGAGCCATGTTTCCGTGAAACAGAGAATGTTACTATCTCTGATGTCTCTCTGGAAGGCAACCCTTGCTCGAATTTCGTCTACCTTGTTGTCAAGAGACTGGACATTGGCGAGTAGTATACGCGGGAGCGGTTGGCGATGTGCACGTCTATGGAGCCTGACCAGGAAGCCGCTCCGTCTGCCCCTTCTGCAGCGCCGTTGTCTTGGGTCGGCTTCTGGGATTAGATCCATTGTCCTGGGTGGTGGTCCAAACAGAAGATCTGCTTCGGGAAAGTCATATTCCTGGTTGTAATGTTGGTAAGTTGACGTCGCTCTTATATCCAATAGTTCTTCCCGGCTGTATGTAATAGCACTTAAGATTTCCTGGGGTAACAGTGTAAGAAATAATACATAAAAAAATAAAAAATACTGCATAGTTTCCTAAGGACTCAAAGCGAAGCGACCATCTCTGTCGGCGCCATCTTGCATAAAACAGAGTCTACTTTGTCAATTTCCTCCTCACCTCTCCACCGTGATAGTCCACATGGCAATTTTACATAAAATGGCTGCCGTATCCCACCCACTTACTTATGTATCCACTACCACCAATCCACATTTTATCCACTCATATGACTTTGATGCACTCAGAATCACAGATGCAGCTCTCATTGACTTCTAGTTATAATTATTGACATTTCATCCTACATGGTCTTTATCAGAATGCCCAGAGGCCTAGGTCAGAATGCCCAGAGGCCCAGCTTCCCACATACAACGTTAATAAATCACATTGAGACTTTATGAAAACCGTTAAATACCTTGAGGCAGTTAACTGCAGGCCAAAGAGCAGTATAGTTCCACTGGTAGACTGACACCTTTATAAGACTGTCAGTGCCAGGCTCTGTAAATCTATGGTCTTTATGACAGGCCATAAACAGATCTGAATCAATGTTAATATTCAGCAGAGAGAGAGCGACAGACTCATTCTGGCCTTAAGGAAAAAAATCACTTTATTATGTTCAATGAAAACCTGTCACGTTTTGAAGACATTGTTGATGAGGAGGTGGAATAACAAATATTTTTCTATTGGCTGATTTTCCCTTATGTGTACTTTGAACTGTATAGGCGAAGGCCTAGGAATATTCTAATCAATATAGGCCCAGACTGTTCTCATATCATTGAAAACAGAGCTACTGCTATAGTCCATTGTTTCCCAACTCCAGTCCTCCGGCACCCCAACAGTACACATTTATATTGTGGCCCCGGACAAGAACACCTGATTCAACTTGCCAGCTAATCATCAAGCCCTCAATGAGTTTGTTAGGGAGTATTAACAAAAGTGATCTTTTGGGGGTACTGGAGGACTAGAGTAGGAAACACTGCTGTAGTCAATCCTAAACCTTCCCTTTAATGTAAAATCCCCCTCAATTCCCATCTTTTCAGCACTTTGAAAGCTTCTGGATTAATCTACAGATGAGGGGGCGACTGCGACTCCCTTACAGCAAAACTATACAGAGAGAAATGATGATTTTACCAGTTAGGTTAAAGCCGCTGGAGTAGAGAGGAAGGCTCTCAATAACTCACACCACGTAGGTGATGAAGATGAGCTGGGTCAGTACTGCAATCCATCTGTTGTTGTGTACATCCGGCTATACAGTGGATTAGAAGAAATATGCAGGAGCAGATTGACACCATCTAATTGGATACAGTTTGGGGGTGGACTGAACCTTTGACGTATCCCTCACAGACTAAAGAAGTGAAATGATGGTTTCTTTCCACCAAATTTCTTTGACCCAATGCAACACTGGTTGCTCACAATATAAATAGTTTCACAATTTATGTCTGTAAATGAAAAGCGCTCAAGAAATTGAATTCATCATTATTATTATTATACTATTAGATCACATTGAGAAAGAAGGAAGGGAAAGAGAGGGATGGCAGGAAAAAAATGAAGGTTGAGGAAGAGGGAGAGAGAAAAAAGATGAGGAAGATGCTGAGGGATGGAAGGAAAGATGGAAGGAAGGAAGGAAGGAAGGGGGATAGATAGGAACGATGCATTATTCAACGTTTTCAGCAGTGGAGTTTGGGCCTTGATTGTTGGGAAACAAACCCTTAGGGAACCCATGGACTTCGTATCTAAATGCAGAAAAGTCCTAAAATACTAATAACCACAGAACTCTCAGCAAACGACGGGAGTAAACCTACTCCTCTATACGCTGCGCGAATCATTAATTCAGCTGTGAAGTTTATAATTGGTTTGAGAGAAGAGGAAGAGAAAAAAAACAGCTTTTGATGCCTTTTGCTTTGAGCAAACTGTTTATACGTTTAAATTAAAAGAGGAATTAATTCAAATCAATAACAATCGGTTTACCTCAGATAATCTCAGAGAAACAGAACCTACACATTTCTAACAATTAAAATGAACAATGTGAATAAATGAGCTAATATTATTGTGAATTAGATTAAATTATCTTGAGTCTTGAGGCTATTCCAATTAAAACCGCATCAGTTCACCTAATCAAGAGCAGAGGCTACAGAATAATCCGCTGGATGCCTGTCATACCTGGTCTATTCTATTTGCCACAACCTATGTTCATTTGGACATAATGTTCCACACTGTGCCACTTGACATAGTGTAACGGCTGTCTGGAAGAGGGAACCAAGGTGCAGCAGAGGATGTGTTCATCATTAGAATTTTAATTCAAATAAACAAGAGAACACTACAAAATGAACAAAAACGACAGCAAACAATCCTGTTAGGAAAATACTCAAACAGAAACAATTACCCACAAAACCCAAAGGAAAAACATGCTCCTTATGTGTGACTCCCAATCAGCAGCAACGAGCTTCAGCTGTGCCTGATTGGGAGCCACACACATGGCCCAAAACAAAGAAATACCAAAACATAGAAAAAGGAACATAGAACGCCCACCCAATGTAACACCCTGGCCTAACCAAAATAAACAAAAAAACCCTCTCTATGGCCAGGGCGTTACAGTACCCCCCCCCAAAGGTGCGGACTCCGGCCGCAAAACCTGACTCTGAAGGGGAGGGTCCGGGTGGGCCTTCTTACGGCGGCGGCTCAGGTGCGGGACGTGGCCTCTGCTCCACCCTTGACGTCGCCCTCTTATGTGGCGCACCTGGCCGCGCCGAAGGTCTGGTGGGCGACGCTGACTGCGCCCGGCTGGCGGGCGGCGATGGCTGCGCCCGGCCGGCGGGCGACCCTGGTTGCGCCCGGCTGGCGACCGGCGATGGTTGCGCCCGGCTGGCGGGCGACCCTGATTGCGCCCGGCTGGCGGGCGGCGATGGTTGCGCCCGGCTGGCGGGCGACCCTGGCTGCGCCCGGCTGGCGGGCGTCCCTGGCTGCGCCCGGCTGGCGGGCGACCCTGGCTGCACCCGGCTGGCGGGCGTCCCTGGCTGCGCCCGGCTGGCGGGCGTCCCTGGCGGCTCCGACGGCACTGACCCAGGATTCACCAGGCTGGGGAGACATGATGGATGCCTGGCCCTGGGCACAGGCACAGGACTCACCAGGCTGGGGAGACAGGACAGAGGCCTGGCCCTAGGCGTAGGCACAGGACTCACCGGGCTGGCGGGCGTCCCTGGCCACTCTGGCAGTTCAGGGCAGTCTGGCCACTCCGGCAGTTCAGCGCAGTCTGGCCACTCCGGCAGTTCAGCGCAGTCTGGCCACTCCGGCAGTTCAGCGCAGTCTGGCCACTCCGGCAGTTCAGCGCAGTCTGGCCACTCCGGCAGTTCAGCGCAGTCTGGCCTCTCTGGCGACTGTTGACTGGCGGGCAGCTCTGACGACTGTTGACTGGCGGGCAGCTCTGACGACTGTTGACTGGCGGGCAGCTCTGGACAGGTGAGACCCACTGGAGGCCTAGTCCTGGGAGGTGGCACAGGACGGACCAGGATGGGGAGACCCACTGGAGGCCTAGTCCTGGGAGGTGGCACAGGATGGACCAGGATGGGGAGACCCACTGGAGGCCTAGTCCTGGGAGGTGGCACAGGACGGACCAGGATGGGGAGACCCACTGGAGGCCTAGTCCTGGGAGGTGGCACAGGACGGACCAGGATGGGGAGACCCACTGGAGGCCTGGTCCTGGGAGGTGGCACAGGATAAACCGGGCTGTGGGGGAGCACTGGAGTTCTGGTACGGACACTCTTTACCCACACTCCAGGCTGAATGCCCACTTTGGCCCGGCACGGGCGGAGAGCAGGCATTGGGCGAACTGGACCCTCCCAGCGCTCTGGAGACACAGTGCGCAACGCCGGCGCAGGATAACCTGGACCGAGGAGGCGCACTGGAGACCAGACGCGCTGAGCTGGCACCATCCGCCCTGGCTCGATGCCTGCACTCGCATGGCACTTGCGGGGGGCTGGTATGTAGCGCACCGGGCTTTGAACGCGCACTGGGGACACCGTGCGCTCCACAGCATAACACGGTGTCTTACCAGTACCACGCTGCTTCCGGTAAGCACGGGGAGTTGGCTTAGGTCTACCACCTGACTCCGCCAATCTCCCCGTGTGCCCCCCCCAAAAAAAAATTGTGGGGTTGCCTCCCGTGTCCGTTGCGCTCCCTCTCCTCATACCAGCGCCTCTCAGCTCTCGCCGCCTCGATCGCCCACTGTGGGCGGCGATAATCCCCAGCTTGAGTCCATGGTCCTTTCCCGTCCAGGATTTCCTCCCAAGTCCATGTCTCCAGATAGCCTTTCTCCTGGTGCCTCTCCTTGTGCTGCTCCTTCCTCTGCTGCTTGGTCCGTTGTTGGTGGGTAATTCTGTAACGGCTGTCTGGAAGAGGGAACCAAGGTGCAGCAGAGGATGTGTTCATCATTAGAATTTTAATTCAAATAAACAAGAGAACACTACAAAATGAACAAAAACGACAGCAAACAGTCCTGTTAGGAAAATACTCAAACAGAAACAATTACCCACAAAACCCAAAGGAAAAACATGCTCCTTATGTGTGACTCCCAATCAGCAGCAACGAGCTTCAGCTGTGCCTGATTGGGAGCCACACACATGGCCCAAAACAAAGAAATACCAAAACATAGAAAAAGGAACATAGAACGCCCACCCAATGTAACACCCTGGCCTAACCAAAATAAACAAAAAACCCCTCTCTATGGCCAGGGCGTTACACATAGTCACCGTTCACACTGTCACAGAGAGAGAGAGAGACAGAGAGAGAAAGAGAAAGATAGGAAAGTACACTGCCAGAATGTCACAAAGAAAAGATGTACAGCTGAGAGTAGACTCAATCAAAAAGTGTTTTCAATCTTCATTTTTTTTATATACTTTTCACTCTCCAGGGATGGACTTGGTGACCTTCACAATAATCACCAATGGGACTTGTCTGTCCATTTGATTGCATTTTGTGTGTGTGTGTGTGTGTGTGTGTGTGTGTGTGTGTGTGTGTGTGTGTGTGTGTGTGTGTGTGTGTGTGTGTGTGTGTGTGTGCGTGTGTGTGTGTGTGTGTGTGTGTGTGTGAGTGAGTGAGTGTGTGTGCACGTGGACGTGGACGTGTTTAACTATTCTTGTGGGAACCAGAAGTGCCCACAAGAATAGTAAACAAACTCAAATTTGACCAACTGGGGACATTTTTTAATCCCCACGAGGTTAAATGCTATTTCTAGAGGGTTTAGGGTTAAGGTTAGAATTAGTGTTAGAATTAGTGTTAAGGGTTAAGGTTAGGAACTAGGGTTAGTTTTAAGGTTAGGGTAAAGGTTAGGTTTTTGGGTTAAGGTTAGGGTTAGGGTTAGAGTTACTGAAAATAGAATTTTGAATGGGCCTGAGTTGTGTGTCCCCACAAGGTTAGTTATACAAGACTGTGTGTGTGTGTGCGTGCTTGCTTGCGTCTGTGAGTGCTCCTGACTCTGAAGAGAATGTAAGTGACTGGAATGTGTACAACAGGCTGTCTAGACAAGATGACAGACAGAGGCAGAACGTGAACGCTGTGTGCTATCTCTGAAGGCCAGACAGGTGAACTAGACAGAGCATCAAACGATACTAAAGGAGACCAGGAAAGTCACATCGTCAAACTGAACCGCCAACACACACACAGTCCCACACACCGGGGTCCCCGTGGAAGGCACAGAGGGAAAATGTCACATCACATAGCATCTACTGATGTTGTGCAGCATGGGTCCTGGAGATACTGTATCATCAGGAAATGGAACGAAATTTCACCATACAGGAAAAGTCACCTGAACACAAACAGAAACAGATTGTGGAGCTACAGGTTTTCTATCAAATAGGGGAATGTGTGTGTGTGTGTGTGTGTGTGTGTGTGTGTGTGTGTGTGTGTGTGTGTGTGTGTGTGTGTGTGTGTGGTGTGTGTGCGTGCGTGCGTGCATGCGTATGTGTTTGTGTAAGCTAAATCCCAATCAACCATCTACGGATCACATAGATGACTAACACTCTGTATAAAAGTAGATTACATCTGTGTGTGGCATACCAAGTGGATGAAGACAACACACACACACACACACACACCACACACACACTCAGGAGCAATGCCTGGGCGTGGCCCCATTCTCTGACTCGAAATGTAAAGCTCAGACATGGAAGATTAGAGCAGACAAAACAGAATTAGCGACAACAATCTCAGCGTGTCACAATCCTTCCCAACACACACTCACATATGCAGTCCTTTGTTGAACATTCCAACAGGTTCTTATTGATGTCATTTAACCAGATAATATGACAATGATAAAAGCCAAAGTAATACATTTCTGTTGGGTTCACTGTTAGATTGTGGTCACTTGAAATCCTGAAATACATACAAAACCATTCCAGAGTGAAAGCTTTAAATCAAAGATTACTTTTGACAACGGCTGTGTATGATGAAATGCCTTCCTTAAGATCCAATCCTAAAAGTTGACCGCCCTTTTTAAACCACACGGCCAAAACAGCGGAGAATGTCAATTCAAAAACGTAGCGACGCCTTCAAAAGACAAGTTAAGACATTGCATAACTGTTGAGTAATTATTTGGAAAGTGTTTTCTAACAGAGAGTGATGGGTTCATGTCCTGCTGGTTTGTAGAAAACGTGGTATGTTTTGCCATTAATCTGAAAGGCTTTTTGTGAGCGTTTTAAGTGTCTCAGATGCATCAGAGTGGAAGGGCAGCCACAACACCCACAGGTTGCTTTAGTTTAGACTGAAGGCTAATTCACTTTGCCGAGGAAATCTCTGTAAATTACAAACATAAACAAGAGAGTTATTCCATCTACAGTACCTGCCATATTCCATATGCATGACAAAGCAGAATGTCAGGCTATGGGTAACTGGTGCATGGAATCAGGCGCAGGAGAGCAGAGGTGAGTGTACAAGGTAATTTATTCCACGAACAGCACCAGAATAAAACAAATACTAAAGGTGCGTGAAAATACCGGTTACTCGTAAATAACGGGCGTAATAACGAACCCGGCAAACAATACCAGCCAACAAGTAACGACCTGAACATTATATACAAACACGCACACAAACATGGGGGAAACAGAGGGTTAAATAATGAACATGTAATTGGGGAATAGAAACCAGGTGTGTAGAAAACAAAGACAAAACAAATGGAAAATGAAAAGTGGATCGGCGATGGCTAGAAAGCCGGTGACGTCGACCGCCGAACGCAGCCCGTACAAGGAGAGGGACCGACTTCGGCGGAAGTCGTAACACAGAAATACGTATATATTTTTAAATGATCAAAAGTTAAATAGAAAATGTACTTTCACAATGAAATAATGTTATTAAATTAACTCTTAAAATTAAGTAAAATCTTGTTAGGGATGGCTGAGAAATGGCTTCCTCACCAAGGCTTCATGGCCACTGCAGTGATGGTAGTGATTACTGTATGTTTCCGCCATTCGTGTTCCGGAACTCCAATTTGAGCAGCAGCAGCTGAAAAATGAGCTCCTACAAATATTGAAATTTACATGGTTTTTAGAGTGAAGTACATCGGAAAAAAGCAAAAGAAAACTGCAAGACTGAATAGGAGAAAAAACAAGCAACAAACAAAGAAGATAGGCTTTTGAAAAATAACTTTTTTTCATAAAATTGTAGTTATCTTAGCTAGCTGAATTGTTTACCAGTTGCTAAGCAGTTGCTAGGGACTCTTTTGGAAGAAGCTAGCTAGCTAACGAAGAACAACAAAGAATATCTAGTTAACAGAAGAAAAGAAAGAGAAAATCAGGACAGAAGAAAAAGGATATCAAAGTGAAACAGTTCTCTAAAGACACAGGAGACAATAATACAAGAAACAACACTTCTGTAGCTTGTCAACTATGTGTCTGTCTATCCCTGTTCTCTCCTCTCTGCACAGGCCATACAAACGCTTCACACCGCGTGGCCGCTGCCACTCCAACCTGGTGGTCCCAGCGCGCACGACCCACGTGGAGTTCCAGGTCTCCGGCAGCCTCTGGAACTGCCGGTCTGCAGCCAACAAGGCTGAGTTCATCTCAGCCTATGCTACCCTCCAGTCCCTAGACTTCCTGGCGCTGACGGAAACATGGATTACCACAGATAACACTGCTACTCCTACTGCTCTCTCTTCGTCTGCCCACGTGTTCTCGCATACCCCTAGAGCATCGAGCCAGCGGGGTGGTGGCACTGGAATCCTCATCTCTCCCAAGTGGACATTCTCTCTTTCTCCCCTGACCCATCTGTCTATCTCCTCATTTGAATTCCATGCTGTCACAGTTACCAGCCCTTTCAAGCTTAACATCCTTATCATTTATCGCCCTCCAGGTTCCCTTGGAGAGTTCATCAATGAGCTTGACGCCTTGATAAGTTCCTTTCCTGAGGATGGCTCACCTCTCACAGTTCTGGGTGACTTTAACCTCCCCACGTCTACCTTTGACTCATTCCTCTCTGCCTCCTTCTTTCCACTCCTCTCCTCTTTTGACCTCACCCTCTCACCTTCCCCCCCTACTCACAAGGCAGGCAATACGCTTGACCTCATCTTTACTAGATGCTGTTCTTCCACTAATCTCATTGCAACTCCCCGCCAAATCTCCGACCACTACCTTGTATCCTTTTCCCTCTTGCTCTCATCCAACACTTCTCACTCTGCCCCTACTCGGATGGTATTGCGCCGTCCCAACCTTCGCTCTCTCTCTCCCGCTACTCTCTCCTCTTCCATCCTATCATCTCTTCCCTCTGCTCAAACCTTCTCCAACCTATCTCCTGATTCTGCCTCCTCAACCCTCCTCTCCTCCCTTTCTGCATCCTTTGATTTTCTCTGTCCCCTATCCTCCAGGCCGGCTCGGTCCTCCCCTCCTGCTCCGTGGCTCGACGACTCACTACGAGCTCACAGAACAGGGCTCCGGGCAGCCGAGCGGAAATGGAGGAAAACTCGCCTCCCTGCGGACCTGGCATCCTTTCACTCACTCCTCTCTACATTCTCCTCTTCTGTCTCTGCTGCTAAAGCCACTTTCTACCACTCTAAATTCCAAGCATCTGCCTCTAACCCTAGGAAGCTCTTTGCTACCTTCTCCTCCCTCCTGAATCCTCCTCCCCCTCCCCTCCCCTCCTCCCTCTCTGCGGATGACTTCGTCAACCATTTTGAAAAGAAGTTTGACGATATCCGATCCTCGTTTGCTAAGTCAAACGACACCGCTGGTCCTGCTCACACTGCCCTACCCTGTGCTTTGACCTCTTTCTCCCCTCTCTCTCCAGAGGAAATCTCGCGTCTTGTGACGGCCGGCCGCCCAACAACCTGCCCACTTGACCCTATCCCCTCCTCTCTTCTCCAGACCATTTCCGGAGACCTTCTCCCCTTCCTCACCTCGCTCATCAACTCATCCTTGACCGCTGGCTATGTCCCTTCCGTCTTCAAGAGAGCGAGAGTTGCACCCCTTCTGAAAAAACCTACACTCGATCCCTCCGATGTCAACAACTACAGACCAGTATCCCTTCTTTCTTTTCTCTCCAAAACTCTTGAACGTGCCGTCCTTGGCCAGCTCTCCTGCTATCTCTCTCAGAATGACCTTCTTGATCCAAATCAGTCAGGTTTCAAGACTGGTCATTCAACTGAGACTGCTCTTCTCTGTGTCACGGAGGCTCTCCGCACTGCTAAAGCTAACTCTCTCTCCTCTGCTCTCATACTTCTAGACCTATCTGCTGCCTTTGATACTGTGAACCATCAGATTCTCCTCTCCACCCTCTCCGAGTTGGGCATCTCCGGCGCGGCCCACGCTTGGATTGCGTCCTACCTGACAGGTCGCTCCTACCAGGTGGCGTGGCGAGAATCTGTCTCCGCACCATGCGCTCTCACCACTGGTGTCCCCCAGGGCTCTGTTCTAGGCCCTCTCCTATTCTCGCTATACACCAAGTCACTTGGCTCTGTCATATCCTCACATGGTCTCTCCTATCATTGCTATGCAGACGACACACAATTAATCTTCTCCTTTCCCCCTTCTGATAACCAGGCGGCGAATCGCATCTCTGCATGTCTGTCAGACATATCAGTGTGGATGACGGATCACCAGCTCAAGCTGAACCTCGGCAAGACGGAGCTGCTCTTCCTCCCGGGGAAGGACTGCCCGTTCCATGATCTCGCCATCACGGTTGACAACTCCCTTGTGTCCTCCTCCCAGAGTGCTAAGAACCTTGGCGTGATCCTGGACAACACCCTGTCGTTCTCCACAAACATCAAGGCGGTGACCCGATCCTGTAGGTTCATGCTCCACAACATTCGCAGAGTACGACCCTGCCTCACACAGGAAGCGACGCAGGTCCTAATCCAGGCACTTGTCATCTCCCGTCTGGATTACTGCAACTCGCTGTTGGCTGGGCTCCCTGCCTGTGCCATTAAACCCCTACAACTCATCCAGAACGCCGCAGCCCGTCTGGTGTTCAACCTTCCCAAGTTCTCTCACGTCACCCCGCTCCTCCGCTCTCTCCACTGGCTTCCAGTTGAAGCTCGCATCCGCTACAAGACCATGGTGATTGCCTACGGAGCTGTGAAGGGAACGGCACCTCCATACCTTCAGGCTCTGATCAGGCCCTACACCCAAACAAGGGCACTGCGTTCATCCACCACTGGCCTGCTGGCCCCCCTACCTCTGAGGAAGCACAGTTCACGCTCAGCCCAGTCAAAACTGTTCGCTGCTCTGGCACCCCAATGGTGGAACAAGCTCCCTCACGACGCCAGGACAGCGGAGTCAATCACCACCTTCCGGAGACACCTGAAACCCCACCTCTTTAAGGAATACCTAGGATAGGATAAAGTAATCCTTCTAACCCCCCCCCCCCTTAAAATATTTAGATGCACTATTGTAAAGTGGTTGTTCCACTGGATATCATAAGGTGAATGCACCATTTTGTAAGTCGCTCTGGATAAGAGCGTCTGCTAAATGACTTAAATGTAATGTAATGTAATTTTGAACGAAGGGGTTGGAGGAAGTATGGACTCTATCATAAAAGCTCAGGCATCCATCCTGAGACAGATTCAAATTCTCTCTCTCTCTCGCTCTCTCTCTCTCTCTCTCTCGCTCTCTCTCTCTCTCGCTCTCTCTCTCTCTCGCTCTCTCGCTCTCTCTCAGCATTTATAGCTTCCAGACCTCAGACAGTTCTCCCTGTGGTGCTACGACTGGCAGCACAGCCCAAAGGACACGGTGTGTGCGTATGTGATGTGACCCAGCCTCTTCGTGGGGTCTTGACTACCTAGCCATCCACAGAAAAAGCCTGTATAGTAACACCACAAGGAAAACCACACAGCAAAAGACCATGGTCTCTTCATCCCCTAGAGCGGGTAGTCAACCCATGCTGTCTGATCAGGGCAGGGTATTCTCCAGACCTTGAGCGAGGCTGATAGTCGCGACAGGACTTACAGAAACAGGAAATGTCGGTATAATTTCAGAAATGTCGACAGACAATTTGCTCGTTGGACATGGTGGGATCTTTTTTTGTCGGTCAAATTAAATATGGGAGAAATGGCGGTAGAAATGCCTTTATGCACAAATATTCATACAATAAACATCATATGGAAGTAAACTTGGAGTCACACGATGATATGGGCGAACCACCACGACATGGAAAAGCATCAGAAGTTTATAGCAGATTCAATAAGTTATGATGAACCTCACATGGGGGTTAAGTGCACAGTGATCAGGCACATTGCCCATAGGCTAAACATCGAAGGTAGACTATTATTTGAATGCTGGTGACATGATGATTGGTACTTGGCTGCCAATTATCAAATAAAATCTAATGATTTTACTCTTATCCATATTTCTCATTTATCAGCAAAGTCCAGAGAGCATGCGCAAAAAAACCCAGATTGTGCAAGTTTGCTATTTATTGCAACAGTTTTTGTGACAAAACCATTGGTAGAGTAAAAATGGTGATGGAAATCCAGTTAACTATTCGAAACATGGGAACGTAGTGCAAAAGTTATTTTTATGTGCACTACGTCATCACGCACAGGCTTTTATCCGCAACAAGTCAGTCTGATGGAAACACATTGTTTTTATGCAGATTTTAGAATATTTGCATGAAAATCTGTAGCCACTTGGATGGAAACCTAGCTACTATGACTAGCGTAACAGGAGGGGATGTACATAGAATTAGGAATTGAATAGGATCTCTATGGGGCTGTATTACAGTGGGCCGTGAGCTCATTGTAAATGGACAGTCAGCATTCCTGTATGTCTCCTAGCCACTGCCCTCTAACCATGGCCTCCATCTGAACCTGTGGTAAACTCCATTCAGAAACAGAACTCTTTAAAACCAGGCCTGGAGAGATACAGGGTGTGCAGGCTTTTGTACAAGCCCAGCATTAGCATACCAGATTGCTCCAATTAAGGGCTTGAGAAGCCCCAGACTCATTTCAGCTGAAGGTAAGCTCCCTGTACATCCTCCAGAATAAGCACATTACTGTCAGCGGTCTAATTAACATAATTGACACGCGAGGAAATGCAAATGTACAATAAATCTGTTTTGCCCTTAACGAGACGGTCGTTAACATACAGTGCCTTCAGAAAGTATTCATACCCCTTGACTTATCCACATTTTGTTGTGTTACAGCCTGAATTCAAAATGGATTAAATAGTTTTTTTCTCTCACCCATCTACACACAATACCCCATAATGACAAAGTGAAAACATGTTTTCAGAAATCTTTGCTAATTTATTGAAAATGAAATACAGAAGAATCTCATTTACATAAGTATTCACACCCCTGAGTCAATACATGTTAGAATCACATTTATGCAGCGATTACAGCTGTGAGACTTTCTGGGTAAGTCTCTAAGAGCTTTGTACACCAGGATTGTACAATATTTGCACATTATAATTTTTTTAATTCTTCAATCTCTGTCAAGTTGGTTGGTTGTCAAGTTAATTTCTTTGCCACATTTTTTGCAGTTTAACTTTAGTGCCTTATTGCAAACAGGATGCATGTTTTGGAATATTTGTATTCTGTACAGGCTTCCTTCTTTTCACTCTGTCAATTAGGTTAGTATTGTGGAGTAACTACAATGTTATTGATCCATCCTCAGTTTTCTCCTATCACAGACATTAAACTCTGTAACTGTTTTAAAGTCACCATTGGCCTGTGAAATCCCTGAGCTGTTTCCATCCTCTCCGGCAACTGAGTTAGGAAGGACACCGGTATCTTTGAAGTGACTAGTTAACAACTTCACCATGCGCAAAGGGATATCAATGTCAGCTTTTTTTCCCTTATTTTTTTACCAATAAGTGCCCTTCTTTGCGAGGCATTGGAAAACCTCCCTGGTTTTTGTGGTTGAATCTGTTCAACTGAGCGACCTTACTGACAACTGTATGTGTGGGGTATAGAGATGAGGTAGTCAAAAATCATGTTAAACACTATTATAGCACACATAGTCCATGCAACTTATTATGGGACTTGTTAAGCCCATTTCTACTCCTGAACTTATTTAGGTTTGCCAAAACAAAGGGGTTGAATACTTATTGACTCAAGACATTTCAGCTTTCCATTTTTTATTATTTTTTTAAACATGAAAAACATAATTCCACTTTGACATTATGGGGTACTGTGTGTAGGCCAGTTTTATTCCGGCTGTAACACAACAAAATGTGGAAAAAGTAAAGGGGGGTGAATACTTTCTGAAGGCACTGTAGATTATCTAATGAGGCAGAGGGGGAGAGGGAGGGAGAGAGAGAGAGAGAGAGAAAGAGAGAGAGAGAGAGAGAGAGAGAGAGAGAGAGAGAGAGAGAGATGAGGGGTTGCAGACGATATTTGAGCTAGGACATGAAGCTATAATGAATTATAACCAAATCATTAACTCTCAAATTTGACACATAACGCATAAAATCCAAATGCAAGGAGAGTGGGTATCTATTTGAATCAGTGTTGTTGTGTGTGTTGTGGTTGTTCTGTCTTCGTTGCTGAGGATTTGCACTCTACAGAAATGGTTTGTATATAGAGGGTTTGTATATAGAGGGTTGGTATATAGAGGGTTGGTATATAGAGGGTTTGTATATAGAGGGTTTGTATATAGAGGGTTGGTATATAGAGGATTGGTATATAGAGGGTTGCTATATAGAGGGTTGCTATATAGAGGGTTGCTATATAGAGGGTTGGTATATAGAGGGTTGGTATATAGAGGGTTGGTATATAGAGGGTTTGTATATAGAGGGTTGGTATATAACTATTGGATGGTTGTTAAACTAAAGATACAGAAAAAAGGGTCAGCGCCTGCAGTCTCAAGAGGTGCGCTGTCCTTCACAGCTGTACCATCAAAGGAAAGGAGAGGGAATAATAGAGAGAGAAAGAGCTCTGTCACTCTGCCTTTTCTATTACCTGCCTGACATCCCTCTTTCCACAACCTGTCAATCACAGTTCACATCCCATTGACCTCTGCTGAGAGCCTATTGTAGCCACACACATAGACCGCTCGCACGAACACGCATGCCAACACCACACACACACACACGCACACACACGTACACACACACACGCACATGCTAGAGCAGAGGCGCCAAACATGTAGCCCTGGGGCTTTTTACCTCCTGCCATCTGATAATGTGTTCCCAATACAAACCTCTTAGTTTGGAAAAACATTGAGGCTGGAGAATAAAAATTCTCATCAATGCAGTTAATGAATTAAAACGCGATGCTACTTAGTCAATAAGGCAGCTAATATTCTCTGAACATATACAGAGCATTCGGAAAGTATTCAGATCACTTGACTTTTTCCACATTTTGTTACGTTACAGCCATATTTTAAAATTAATTTAATAGTTTTTTTCCCTCATCAATCTACAAACAATACCCCATAATGACATCACAATACTCCTTAATGACATCACAATACCCCATAATGACATCACAATACCCCATAATGACAAAGCAAAAACAGGTTTTGAGACATTTTTGCAAAAAATAAATAAAGATCACATTTACATTTACAAGTATTCAGACCCTTTACTCAGTACTTTGTTGAAGCACCTTTGGCAGCGATTACAGGCTCAAGTCTTCTTGGGTATGACGCTACAAGCTTGGAACACCTGTATTTGGGGAGTTTCTCCCATTCTTCTCTGCAGATCCTCTCAAGCTCTGTCAGGTTGGATGGGGAGCGTCGCTGCACAGCTATTTTCAGGTCTCTCCAGAGATGTTCGATCAGGTTTAAGTCCGGGCTCTGGTTGGACATCTCAAGGACATTCAGAAACTTGTCCCGAAGCCACTCCTGCGTTGTCTTGGCTGTGTGCTTGGGGTCGTTGTCCTGTTGGAAGGTGAACCTAAGCCCCAGTCTGAGGTCCTGAGCGCTCTGGAGCAGGTTTTCATCAAGGATCTCTCCGTACTTTGCTCTGTTAATCTTTCCCTCGATCCTGACTAGTCTCCCAGTCCCTGCTGCTGAAAAACATCCCCACAGCATGATGCTGCCAACACCATGCTTCCCCGTAGGGATGGTGCCAGGTTTCCTCCAGACGTGACGCTTGGCATTCAGGCCAAAGAGTTCAATCTTGGTTTCATCAGACCAGAAAGTCTTGTTTCTCATGGTCTCAGAGTCTTTAGGTGCCTTTTGGCAAACTCCAAGGGGGCTGTCATTTACCTTTTACTGAGGAGTGGCTTCCGTCTGGACACTCTACCATCAAGGCCTGATTGGTGGAGTGCTGCAGAGATGTTTTTCCTTCTGGAATTTTCTCCCATCTCCACAGAGGAAGTCTAGAGCTCTGTCAGAGTGACCATCAGGTTCTTGGTCACCTCCCTGACCAAGGCCCTTCTCCCCCGATTGCTCAGTTTGGCCGGGCGGCCAGGTCTAGGAGAGTCTTGGTGGTTCCAAACTTTTTCAATTAAAGAATGATGGAAACACAGGCCACTGTGCTCTTGGGAACCTTCAACGCTGCAGACCTTTTTTGGTACTCTTCCCCAGATCTGTGCCTCTACAAAATCCTGTCTCGGAGCTCTACAGATATTTCCTGCAACCTCATGGCTTGGTTTTCGCTCTGACATGCACTGTCAACTGTGGGACCTTATATAGACAGGTGTGTCTTTCCAAATCATGTCCAATCAATTGAATTTACCACAGGTGGACTCCAATCAAGTAGTAGAAACATCTCAAGGATGATCAATGGAAACAGGATGCACCTGAGCTCAATTTCGAGTCTCATAGCAAAGGGTCTGAATACTTACTTACGTAAATAAGGTATTTTTGTATTTGCAAAAAGTTCTAAAAAACAGTTTTCACTTTGTCATTATGGGGTATTGTGTGTAGATTTTTATTTAATCCATTTTACAATAAGGCTGTAATGTAACAAAATGTGGAAAAAGTCAAGGGGTCTGAGTACTTTCTGAATGCACTGTAAAGAGATAGAAACATAAATAGATAGGTTGAGAGAGAGAAGGGGAAGTAAAAGGAAAGAGAGAGAGAGAGAGAGAGAGAGAGGAGGGAGAGGGAGAGAGAGAGAGTGAGATAGATGATAGAGAGAGAGAGATAGAGAGAGGGGAGATAGATGATAGAGAGAGAGAGAGAGGAGAGAGAGAGAGAGATGGGGGTGAGTCTCTTTCTTAATAGGTTTCCTTCAAACACACCTGCTGCCAGAAATGCCATTTAATGTCAGCCGTCCGTATCGGACACACACACTGGCCCCTGTCCCATGAGCCTCCAGGGTAAGTTCAAGGTCGTCTTGCCAGGCTGATGCTATGGTCTGTGACTCAGACCAGAGTGGGTGGCTGAAGAGGCTGCCAGTAGAAGATGCACCCAGGCACAGGTCTGGACAACTCAATATTAGGAAGGTGCTCTTAAAGCTGCAATATGTAACTTTTTGTGTTATAGATCTGTCATTGTCATTGAAAGCAAGTCTAAGAAGCGGTGTATCTGTTCTATGTGCACTATTTCTATGCTTCCCATTCTTAAGTTTTGTGTTTGTGTCTTTTACTTTTGTTTTTATACACCAGCTTCAAATAGCTGAAAATACTATATTCATGGTTATGGGAAAGATATTTCACAGCGGTTTTGGTGTTATAATGATTATCTACACTATTCTTGCTTGTTTTGTCACACAAACTGAAATTAGGCGAACTATTCAAATTTTAGCAACAAGGAAATGCCGGAGCGATTTCTGCATAGTGCATCTTTAATATTTTGTATACTTAGTGTACGTCATAATAATGTTTAAAGACATTGTATTAGATTTTGTCCATTTTGATTTCAACAAGGGTTTTTGGTTGAAAACAATAATGGCCAAAGGCAAGCCAAACTCTGTCGATAACTCTGTAGAGTGGCCCAGACCTACTGGACTGGTAGCACCACCGCACACAGGGAAATAACTATTCATCTCAATTAGCACGTTGGACAGTGCTCAGCTATGACTGGGTGGTTACTGGGCTGAGATAGAAAGGTAACACACACACAAACTTCTTGGCGTGAGCACACTGTTGCATGTATAATATGATGGATGTGGCTGAATCAAGAGTGCACATGCCTGTTAATATCATGTCATATAATCTGCAATTCTAATCCAATCTAGGATACTCACTGATATTAAAACCATTCATTTCATTGGCAAAGGGACTTGGGTGTGTGAGTGCTGCTTCATTTCTTCATTCATGTTCTACTCCTTTCTATCCATCCTGTCCATTGTCACAGCTGTGTCTGTCTCACCGATGCAGTCCCGCAATCATTGGTGTGCTTGCTCCTTAATTGGCAATTTCTCCAAGTGCCACACACCCAGTTGGGGGCCAACTATAAATAAACCCAGCGATTGCTCTCGGAGAATAAACAGGTTTCCCCCCCCCCTCACACACCCGTCTGACAGCAGCGTGTTGAATGAATGAACCGGGAGGGCGTGCAGGCAGACAGAGAGAAAACGCTCTCTCCCTAAAACATGGGCTTGTCTTTACATCTCTTCCTATTTACTCTGAATACCCACCGTGGCCTCTCTGCGTAGCTCAGGTGGAATAACTCAGCCGATATTTGCTCTGATGAAAAATGGTTTGCTCCTCTGATTCAAATGTCCGTTGTCATTAAAGCAAATTGCCACTGAAGCGTCAGTCTGTTGTGTTATTCTCTGTGATGTCTCTTCTCATTTCAGACACACAATACCCATTATGCTATTACAGTATATAGTTGGCTCAATAACCCCAGTGACTGGAGCACTGATCTGACATGACAACCTATTCCGAGGTTGTTCCGGTATATCTGAGAATCAATAGATCAACGACGCTGTAAATTAGCCTAACCTAGAAGCATTATACTACAACGCACCTGACTGTGGGTGATTCGGTGGTCAGCATGTCACTGTTTTAATTGTGTTTGTTCCCTATAGAAACCATTGGAGGAATGAAATGGGGTAGTCACATCAAAACCGCTGAGCCTCAGATGAATGTCTTTTTCAGGAAATATGCATCAACTTATACTGCAAGCCATGTATTGCCACATAATTAGACAATGTTGACAATAACCACCACAAACAAATTGGGATGCCTTATGCAGATATGAGAGATGTAAGATAAGAAAAATATTATTGTCCCTCAGGGGACACAGCTGTAAACACCCTATATGGCCATGTTTTGATGTCATACTTGATTGTTATTTAATATGTGCAAATATTCATCTCTAATAAAATCCTCAATGGTGTCATAACCTTTTCTCAGTCTGCTGCATCCAATGATAGCAGTGTCTAATGTAAATTAATGACTGCCAACATTAGCAGTGATGCATTATCAATCAACGCAGACCTTAGAATGCAGAGACAGGAACAGGTTTCAAAACAAGTCTTCAAACTCACTGAGGCTTATTCGATTAGAAAGAAAGTCATTGTCACTTTGTTTATACAATCCTTTTTTAAGCTACATCAGAATTTTGTCAAGTGAAGAAAAAAAATCAAGACCTGGTTCCATGTCCACAAAGCAATTCAGAGTAGCAGTGCTGATCTAGGATCTGTCCATATTTTAATTATGATCTAAAAGGCCAAACTGATCCTAGATCAGCACTCCTACCCTGAGACGCTTTGTAGCTATGGGCCCAGAACATTAAAATGGCTATCCTTATTGGTAGAGTCGATCATAGATGTAGAACAATTAGAATTACTGGCAACTGATATATTGTCTATAAGGTCTCTCCTAAGTGAAGTATAAGAGACATTCATCAATATAAAACATCAGATTCAATAACTGGATCCAGGCCAGACGGCAGAGGGGTTCCCTGGCCTAGATGACAGTACAGGTTTGGTTCTGCAGGACCACAGGGATCCATCACATCTGTGATGCGCTCGCCAGCCCTGATGTTCCATCCTCATTACTACTGGATTCCAGAAATAAGGGGTCTAGTAATCACCATGCCAACAGCTTTATTACATCACTCTTCACAAGGCGGAAACTAAAAAAACAAAAAATAATTAAATAGTACATTAGGGATGAAAGAATGTTTATTTTTTAAGAGAAGCCTTTGGAAACATGAGGTGGGATGAAAGGAAACACAAGGCCCCAGATGGCTTCCTCTGTTCTAGTGGGAAGGGGTCTAGACTGGGTTACCAGTATTTGTGTATTAATGCTGCCCCCTATAGGAACCATTATGACATTGCAACAACCCTAACTATACCAGACTAGGCATTACACAAACCCTCTTTCTGATGGCATTGTTAGAAAAAGGAATGACAGAAAATGTTTTATTGTAAGACGGCAACTTTATTTCACATTATCCAAGATGGGAGACAAAAGGGTAAAAAAGTAACATACATGTCTGATAAATATGATCTATCAGAAGACAAAAAGGCCCAAAAAAAAGCATGTACGTGGGGGACAGTAAAATCTGAAGGATGGCCCTATTGAAAGTCACGGTAGTCTCCTGAGAGATGGTAAGAGTCAGTGTGATCAGAAAGGCTTTATGTATGTTTAGAGGTGGGTTTGGGTTTTGTGATATTCTTATGTTCAGAAGGGCCTCCCCATGCCCATGCGTGGGTTAAGTGGGGGGGCTCTGTTGGGTGGTGTGATGGCTATGTCCAGGTAGTCTCCTATCTGGAAGCGCTGTGACTGTAGCGTCATGGAGTCATTTTCCCCCTTCCTGCCTGACACAGTGTTGCCGATGTCTTTCACTCTGTAACCATAGAGACCGTGGGTGAGACAACAGTATTCATAATGACATCATCCAATCAAACTGAGGCCATGTTCAAATACTTTTAAAAAGGCTAACACTAACACAGCCGATTTACCATATCCACTTACCACCAAGCTCTTGATTTAAGGTAGAGTCAGCAATGCACAAAGCAAACAGCAATGTCAGGCCGACATACGCAACAACTACAGAGCATTCGGAAAGTATTCAGACGCCTTGACATTCCCCACATTTTGTTACTTTAAAGCCTTAACCTAAAATTGATTAATTTAATTGTTTTCCTCCTCAATCCACATCATGAGAAAGCAAAAACAGTTTGACATTTTTCCTAAATGATTAAAAAATACATTTAAAAACAGAAATACCTTATTTACATAAGTATTCAGACCCTTTGCTATGAGCCTCGAAATTGAGCTCAGGTGCATCCTGTTCCTATTGATCATCCTTGAGATGTTTCTACAACTTGATAGGGGTCTACCTGTGGTAAATTCAATTGATTGGACATGATTTGGAAAGGCACACACACCTGTCTATTTAAGGTCCTGCAGTTGACAGTGCATGTCAGAGCGAAAACCAAGCCATGAGGTTAAAGGAATTGTCTGTAGAGCTCTGAGACAGGTTTAAGTCGAGGCACAGATCTGGGGAAGGGTGCCAAAACATTTCTGCAGCATTGAAGGGCTTCAAGAACACAGTGGCCTCCATCATTCTTAAATGGTGGCTCCAAACTTCTTCCAAGACTATTCCTAGAGCTGGCCGCCCGGCCAAACTGAGCAATCAGGGGAGAAGGGCCTTGGTTAGGGAGGTGACCAAAAACCTGATGGTCAACAACAGAGCTCCAGAGTTACTCTGTGGAGATCAGAGAACCTTCCAGAAAAACAACCATCTCTGCAGCACTCCACCAATCAGGCCTTTATGGTAGAGTGGCCAGACGGAAGCCGCCACTCAGTAAAAAGAACATGACAGTCCACTTGGAGTTTGCCAAAAGGCACCTAAAGGACTCTCAGACCATGAGAAACAAGATTCTCTTGTCTGATGAAACCAAGATTGAACTCTTTGGCCTGAATGCCAAGCCTCACATCTGAAGGAAACCTGGCACCATCCCTACGGTGAAGCATGATGGTGGCATCATCATCCTGTGGGGATGTTTTTCAGCGGCAGGGACTGGGAGACTAGTCAGGATCGAGGGAAAGATTAACAGAGTAAAGTACAGAGCGATCCTTGATGAAAACCTGCTCCAGAGCGCTCAGGACCTCAGACTTGGGCAAAGGTTCACCTTCCAACAGGACAACGACCCTCAGCACACAGCCAAGAAAACACAGGAGTGACTTCGGGACAAGTTTCCAAATGTCCTTGAGTGGCCCAGCCAGATTCCAGACTTGAACCCGATCAAACATGTCTGGAGAAACATGAAAATAGCTGTGCGGTGACACTCCCCATCCAACCTGACACAGGATCTGCAGAGAAGAATGGGAGAAACTCCCCAAATGCAGGTGTGCCAAGGTTGTAGCATCATACCCAAGAAGACTTGATGCTGTAATCACTGCCAAAGGTGCTTCAACAAAGTACTGAGTAAAGGGTCTGAATACACATATATATATATATATATATATGGCTGACCGATTATGATTATTCAACGCCGATAGCCATTATTCGAGGACCAAAAAAAAGCAGCGGCCGATTAATCGGCCGATTTTTATATATATATATATATCTCAAAAAAATAAAGGGAACACTTAAACAACACATCCTAGATCTGAATGAAAGAAATAATCTTATTAAATACTTTTTTCTTTACATAGTTGAATGTGCTGACAACAAAATCACACAAAAATAATCAATGGAAATCCAATTTATGAACCCATGGAGGTCTGGAATTGGAGTCCCACTCAAAATTAAAGTGGAAAACCACACTACAGGCTGATCCAACTTTGATGTAATGTCCTTAAAACAAGTCAAAATGAGGCTCAGTAGTGTGTGTGGCCTCCACGTGCCTGTATGACCTCCCTACAACGCCTGGGCATGCTCCTGATGAGGTGGCGGATGGTCTCCTGAGGGATCTCTGCACAGACCTGGACTAAAGCATCCGCCAACTCCTGGACAGTCTGTGGGGCAACGTGGCATTGGTGGATGGAGCGAGACATGATGTCCCAGATTTGCTCAATTGGATTCAGGTCTGGGGAACAAGCGGGCCAGTCCATAGCATCAATGCCTTCCTCTTGCAGGAACTGCTGACACACTCCAGCCACATGAGGTCTAGCATTGTCTTGCATTAGGAGGAACCCAGGAGGAACCCAGGGCCAACCGCACCAGAATATGGTCTCACAAGGGGCTTGAGGATCTCATCTCGGTACCTAATGGCAGTGAGGCTACCTCTGGCGAGCACATGGAGGGCTGTGCGGCCCCCCATAGAAATGCCACCCCACACCATGACTGACCCACCGCCAAACCGGTCATGCTGGAGGATGTTGCAGGCAGCAGAACGTTCTCCACGGCATCTCCAGACTCTGTTACGTCTGTCACGTGCTCAGTGTGAACCTGCTTTCATCTGTGAAGAGCACAGGGCGCCAGTGGCGAATTTGCCAATCTTGGTGTTCTCTGGTAAATGCCAAATGTCCTGCACGGTGTTGGGCTGTAAGCACAATCCCCACCTGTGGACGTCGGGCCCTCATACCACCCTCATGGAGTCTGTTTCTGACCGTTTGAGCAGACACATGCACATTTGTGGCCTGCTGGAGGTCATTTTGCAGGGCTCTGGCAGTGCTTCTCCTGCTCCTCCTTGCAAAAAGGCGGAGGTAGCGGTCCTGCTGCTGGGTTGTTGCCCTCCTACGGCCTCCTCCACATCTCCTGATGTACTGGCTTGTCTCCTGGTAGCGCCTCCATGCTCTGGACACTACGCTGAGACACAGCAAACCTTCTTGCCACAGCCCGCATTTGATGTGCCATCCTGGATGAGCTGCACTACCTGAGCCACTTGTGTGGGTTGTAGACTCCGTCTCATGCTACCACTAGAGTGAAAGCACCGCCAGCATTCAAAAGTGACCAAAACATCAGCCAGGAAGCATAGGAACTGAGAAGTGGTCTGTGGTCCCCACCTGCAGAACCATTATTGGGGGTGTCTTGCTAATTGCCTATAATTTCCACATGTTGTCTATTCCATTTGCACAACAGCATGTGAAATTTATTGTCAATCAGTGTTGCTTCCTAAGTGGACAGTTTGATTTCACAGAAGTGTGATTGACTTGGAGTTACATTGTGTTGTTTAAGTGTTCCCTTTATTTTCTTGAGCAGTGTATATAATGACAATAATACTGAATGAACAATGAACACATTTAATTTAATATAATACAAGAATAAAATCAATTTAGTCTCAAATAAATAATGAACCATGTTCAATTTGGTTTAAATAATGCAAAAACAAAGTGTTGGAGAAGTAAAAGTGCAATATGTGCCATGTAAAAAAGCTAACGTTTAAGTTCCTTGCTCAGAACATATGAAAGCTGGTGGTTCCTTTTAACATGAGTCTTCAATATTCCCAGGTAAGAAGTTTTAGGTTGTAGTTATTATAGGACTATTTCTCTCTATACCATTTGTATTTCATATACCTTTGACTATAGGATGTTCTAATAGGTACTTTAGTATTGCCAGCCTAATCTCGGGAGTTGATAGGCTTGAAGTCATAAACAGCGCAATGCTTGAAGCATAGCGAAGAGCTGCTGGCAAATGCAGGAAAGTGCTGTTTGAATGAATGCTTACGAGCCTGCTGCTGCCTACCACTGCTCAGTCAGACTGCTCTATCAAATCATAGACTTAATTATAATATGATAATACACAGAAATACGAGCCTTAGGATCATGAATATGGTCAAATCCAGAAACTATCATTTCGATAACAAAACTTTGAGTCTTTCAGTGAAATACGGAACCATTCCGTATTTTATTTAACGGGTGGCATCCATAAGTCTAAATATTGCTGTTACATTGTACAACCTTCAATGTTATGTCATAATTATGTAGAATTCTGGGAAATTAGTTCGCAACGAGCCAGGCGGCCCAAACTATACCCTGACTCTGCGTGCAATGAACATAAGAGAAGTGACACAATTTCCCTAGTTAATATTGCCTGATAACATTAATTTCTTTTAACTAAATATGCAGGTTTAAAAATATATACTTCTGTGTATTGATTTTAAGAAAGGTATTGATGTTTATGGTTAGGTACATTCGTGCAACAATTGTGCGTTTTTCACAAATGGCTTTTGTTAAATCATCCCCCGTTTAGCGAAGTTGGCTGTCTTTGTTAGGAAGAAATGGTCTACACAGTTCGCAACGAGCCAGGTGGCCCAAACTGCTGCATATACCCCGACCCTGTTGCACAGAACGCAAGAGAAGTGACAATTTCCCTTGTTAAAAGAAATTCATGTTAACAGGCAAAATTAACTAAATAGGCAGGTTAAAAAATATATACTTGTCTATTGCTTTTAAGAAAGGCATTGATGTTTATGGTTAGGTACACATTGGTGCAACGACAGTGCTTTTTTCACGAATGCGCTTGTTAAATCATCACCCGTTTGGCAAAGTAGGCTATGATTCCATGATATATTAACAGGCACCGCATCGATTATATGCAACACAGTACAAGCTAGATAAACTAGTAATATAATAAACCATGTGTAGTTAACTAGTGATTATGTTGAGATAGTTTTTAGAAGATAAGTTTAATGCTAGCTAGCACCTTACCTTGGCTCCTTGCTGCACTCTCATAACAAGTAGTCAGCCTGCCACGCAGTCTCCTCGTGGAGTGCAATGTAATCGGCCATAATCGGTGTCCAAAAATGACGATTGTTATGAAAACTTGAAATTGGCCTCTAATTAAATAAATAAATATATATATATATATATATATAATAAATAAATTAAATAAATAAAATATATCAAATAAACAAATAAATATAATAAACAAATAAATATATATCAAATAAACAAATAAATATAAAATAAACAAATAAATATATAAAACAAATAAATAAATATATATAAATAAATAAATATATTTATTTTATATATATTTATTTTATTATGGGTGTGTAAATTGAGGGGGAGAAAAAAAGAATTTAATTTAGAATAAGGTTGTAATGTAACAAAATGTGGGAAAAGTCAAGTGGTCTGAATACTTTCTGAATGCACTATATATGTCCGCGGTTTTGGTCCTGCAACCATCACGTTGCAGATGCGTGAAGTGCACCTGCGCAGATCATTTTTGCCAGTGTAACGTCTTGCATTGCACTCATCTGAAAAACCTGTGGTTCGTCCTGCTCCTTATGGCAACATCATATTGCTGAGTCTCACTTTACTTAAGTCAGGTGTGTTACAGGGTTTCCATTAGCCAGCTAATGCCAGCTTTTAGCCATAAAAAAAAAATGAAGCCAATAAATAAAAACATTGCCAGCCAAAATAGAAAAAATCCAGTTGCAAAATATTGCTTTTTAATCATTGATGGAAATACCAGTGGATGGAAATACATTTCACTGCCATGCTTATCAGTCTATGGGTTCATTTGAATAATTTTGTGGAATTCAAATTGTCCTGTGTGTATTTTTGTTATTCATCGTGTATCAAACATGCATACACAGCCTATTTTAAGCGGGATTTCTCCTGCAGCTCCTCAACTGGTTACTGCTGGAGTAAAACATGTTTATCAGCCCATTCAATGCACAATTTCTAAATGCAAACGCATGTTAACAGTTTTGGTACACGATTAAAGAGCTACTACTTTTATTTCTCAACTGGTAATTGAAGCGGGCCTCCCATTCACTATGAAAGTGCAGGTCAACAAGCTATCAGCTCGTCATCCACCACTTTACAATGTGAGCTGGAGGCAGTATGCATTTTTTTTTTAAATACTTAATTGTTTGAAACCTGAATATTTTATTTAATATGAGACATGTCTTACCTTGCTTTAAAGTAGCCTATAGGCAAAATCTAACCATGGAAACGTGGAGGCAATTATTTTATAAAGACTTCATAGGCAGAGCGTGAGTATCAAGTTTGGGAAGCTAACAATTTATCCTACCATTTCTAACCTTCTGCCTGCTATTTATATTTTCAGATACTCATTTTCGTGGACCAGTTTCATTTCAATAACGTTTTTGTTTCTCAAAATCATTGTGAAGTGGTTAATCATAAAAATCTAAATAAAAAAGTTATTGAATTTAAAAAAATGTCTACTAACACGAGATCACCAGCCTCTGCCATATGGACACATTTTCAAATCTTCCCGGTCACGTTGTCCGGAGCCACATTTTCCAAACAGAAACCCTGGTGTGTTAGTACTGGGCTGGAACAAAACCGTGCACACCCTGTGTCCAAGATTATAGAGCGACTTCAATCTACAACAGCCCAGTTGCTCTGAAGGTAGACTCAACGAAATGACATTGCCACAAGCAGCACCGCAGATATTGAGATGAGCAAGATGCAAGACTTCGCTCTCACAGTCACACACAGTATCTGCAGATGTGAATGGGTTCGCTTCACGCTGTTGTAGCGTGATAGCCACGGGACCAAAACAGCAGAGAAGTTGAGACTTGCGCTTCAACGTTCTTAGTTGTTGCTGAAATTGACCCACAATGCTGTTTACTTTGTGCCTCTACGTCATATCGCTGACTCTACCTTTAAGCTAGGGCCGTAGAGTAGTCTACTAACCTGTAGCCATTTCTTTTGGGCTCAGGATAAACGATGGCGAAACCAAAGTGTGTTCCTTTCTTCCGAGCTTCAGGGTACACCTCCTTCACTAGGCTGGTCAGCTCCTTTAGCGAGGCATCCATCCTTCAGGAGAAGGACACATATCACCACAATAATCAAAACTATGTAGCAATGGTACCCTGTATAATACACACAACACTATCACCAGTGCTCGACTTGGGCAGAGCAGAGTGCCAGTAACACATTTTTTACTCCTTGAGTTCGTGCACTTCTTGCAGAATATTTGCTCAACAATATTGTGGCGCTCCTGCGCCTAAATATAAACAGTACCGGCACCCAAAATGAGTATCGGTGTTGTGCCGAAAATCTCCCCCCTGCCAGAATCCCACCCTTCACGTTCTTCATTGCTGCGACTTGCTTGCTAGTTGAGATTTCTGCTCTTCACACCATTGTCAGCTTAGCCTACATTTCACTGACCTTAGTAGCAGAAAGCATGTCTGCAGTTTTCCGTTTGGCTATTTGTTTCAAGTGTATGTGGCGGTTCTAGCTTGTATGGCGCCCTGGGCGAACCCCACCTGTCAGCGCCCGCCCCCAGACCTCGTTCCACCCCCAGCAAGATGCCCCTGGGCGAACCCCACCTGTCAGCGCCCGACCCAGACCTCGTTCCGCCCCCAGCAAGATGCCCCTGGGTGAACCCCACCTGTCAGCGCCCGCCCCCAGACCTCGTTCCGCCCCCAGCAAGATGCCCCTGGGCGAACCCCACCTGTCAGCGCCCGACCCAGACCTCGTTCCACCCCCAGCAAGATGCCCTTGGGTGAACCCCACCTGTCAGCGCCCGCCCCCAGACCTCGTTCCGCCCCCAGCAAGATGCCCCTGGGCGGCTGCCCGTCGCTTGTACCTAAATCCGCTACTGATTTTGTATTAAGTCTATAAATAAATCTCTTTGCCAAAATTCATCATCTCTCCCATGTCTTATTCAACTAGTATTTGTGTAAGGATAATAAGTCAGCCATAGTTGTTAGGAAATATTTATTGCTTGTTTAATATAACACACATTAATTATTAATTTCGGTTGCCTATGCTGACGAAGTTTGTTCTATAGAAAGTATTTGACTCTAGCCACAAAATTAATTAAATTAGAAGGGGAGGGGGATGAATTCTGGCGGAGGGGAGATTTTCAGCACAACACCGGCACCTATCTGTCCAAATCGAGCACTGGCTATCACATTTTGTATTTGTATTTCTAAATAGGTAAGTCAGTTAAGAACACATTCTTATTTACAATGACAGGTTAACTGCCTTGTTACAACAGTGGGTTAACTGCCTTGTTCAGGGGCAGAACGACAGGTTTTTACCTTGAAAGCTCGGGGATTCGATCTAGCAAACTTTCGGTTACTCACATGACCCTAGGTGCAGGCAACCATCTATATATTCTTACCATGTGTAGATTTGCAGCTCACTTGAAGGGACTTGTCCTCGTGCGAATTCGTCCCCTCTGTGATGCCTGCCACCGTTGGTCGTAAATACCCGCAGCAGAAGAGGACAAGTCTATAGACACACAAACAGTTAGCTAACTGGTTAGACAGGCACGTGGCTAGTCTCCTAGAAAATATGGTAGCAGGAAAAAATATTAAATGCCCGTATAGCCGCTTACAGAACTACAACCAATTAGTTGAGTTTGAAGTGGGAGTCACTTGCACAGTTCAAGCAGTGCAGCTGCGTTTGCTAGCACAGCAGGCTCGTTAATGCTAGCTACGTTAGCGAATTGCTTTCTCACAAACCAAGCGAATATAAAGTGCTTATAGCTACCTTTTCTCGGTCGATAGGCTTTTCAGGGATTTTTCGAATCTCTTCTTGTGTGATTCTTGATTCAAGAGCCATTTTAGGGAGTAAATAAGTTAATTAATTGAAGTTGTTGCTCACAGCAGAACATTTGCAAACACGGTGCCAAATAGTTGTTTCCGTTTCCGCTTTCCCAGCATGATGACGTACAAAGGTGCGCAAAAACTTTCTAAAACTTTAACGATTGCCGTATAAAAACCATATACGAATAGATTGCAGTTAGCTTGATTTAAAAATATATTCTTTAATAAACATCTAATCTCTCCAGTCCGATAAAGATAATTGAAGATAGTTCTCAATGAATGATTGTATTTCTAGTTTCCTCCCAACAGGTGGCGGTAGACAATGATAGCCATTCTTATGTTCATTGCTATCCGGGATCGTTGGAAGGTCCACACTCTAAACCCTAAGTTTTTTACTTTGTGTTTTTATTGAACCTTTATTTAACTAGGCAAGTCAGTTAAGAACAAATTATTATTTACAATGACGGCCTACCCTGGCCAAACCCTATCCCAGGACGACGCTGGGCCAAATGTGCGCCTCCCTATGGAACTCCCAATCACGGCCGGTTGTGATACAGCCTGGAATCAAACCAGAGTCTGTAGTGACGCCTCTAGCACTGAGATGCAATGCCTTAGACCGCTGCGCCACTCAGGAACCTTAACCCCTACCCTTACCTTTACTCTTACCCTAACCATAACCCGTACCTAACCGTGACCTTAACCCTTAACCATTTTAAATGTCAGCCTGGGACAGTGGTGCATCTAAATAGTCTTAATCTCCTCTCCTCAATAAGGTTAAATGGTGGATGTCGACTGGATGTCGACTGAGAATATTCTTTCACTTCCCAGTTCATGTCAAATCAAATCAAATCGAATTTTATTGGTCACATACACATGTTTAGCAGATGTTAATGTGAGTGTAGCGAAATGCTTGTGGTTCTAGTTCCAACAATGCAATAATATCTAACAAGTAATCTAACAAATTCACAACAACTAGCTTATGAACACAAATGTAAAGGGATTAATAGGAATATGTACATATAAATATATGGATGTGCGATGGCCGTACAGCATAGGCAAGATAGGTAAAGGTATAGAATACAGTATATACATATGAGATGAGTAATGTAGGATATGTAGGCATTATTAAAGTGAAATTATTTAAAGTGACAAGTGATACCTTTGTGAAGTCCATTTATTTAAGTGGCCAGAGATTTGAGTCTGTATGTTGGCAGCGTGATGGCTGTTTAACAGTCTGATAGCCTTGATATTGAAGCTGTTTTTCAGTCTCTCGGTCCCAGCTTTGATGAACCTGTACTGACCTCGCCTTCTGGATGATAGAAGGGTGAACAGGCAGTGGCTCGGGTGGTTGTTGTCTTTGATGATCTTTTTCGCCTTCCTGTGACATCGAGTGGTGTAGGTGCCCTGGAGGGCAGGTAGTTTGCCCCCAGTGATGCGTTGTGCAGATCACACTACCCTCCGGAGAGCCTTGCGGTTGAGGGCGGTGCAGTTTCCGTACCAGGCAGTGATACAGCCGACAGGATGTTCTCAATTGTGCATCTGTAAAAGTTTGTGAGTGTTTTAGGTGACAAGCCAAATTTCTTCAGCCTCCTGAGGTTCATCACGCTGTCTGTGTGGGTGGACCATTTCAGTTTGTCCGTGATGTGTACGCAGAGGAACTAAAAACTTTCCACCTTCTCCGCCACTGTCCCTTCGATGTGGATGGGGGGGTGCTCTCTCTGCTGTTTCCCGAAGTCCACGATCATCTACTTTGTTTTGTTGACGTTGAGTGAGAGGTTATTTTCCTGACACCATACTCCGAGGGCCCTCACCTCCTACCTGTAAGCCGTCTTGTCATTGTTGGTAATCAGGCCTACCACTGTAGTGTCGTCTGCAAACTTGATGATTGAGTTGGAGGCGTACATGGCCACGCAGTCATGGGTGAACATGGAGTTCAGGAGAGGGCTGAGAAGGCACCCTTGTGGGGCCCCAGTGTTGAGGATCAGCGTGGACATGTTGTTTCCTACCTTCACCACCTGGGGGTGGCCCGTCAGAAAGTCCAGGACCCAATTGCACAGGGCGGGGTTGAGACCCAGGGTCTCAAGCTTAGAGATGATTTTGGAGGGTACCATGGTGTTAAATGCTGAGCTGTAGTCAATAAACAGCATTCTTACATAGGTATTCCTCTTGTCCAGATGGGATAGGGCAGTGTGCAGTGTGATGGCGATTGCATCATCTGTGGACCTATTGGGGCGGTAAGCAAATTGGAGTGGGTCTAGGGTATCAGGTAGGGTGGAGGTGATATGATCCTTGACTAGTCTCTCAAAGCACTTCATGATGACAGAAGTGAGTGCAACGGGGCGATAGTCATTTAGTTCAGTTACCTTAGCTTTCTTGGGAACAGGAACAATGGTGGCCATCTTGAAGCATGTGGGGACAACAGACTAGAATAGGGATTGATTGAATATATCCGTAAACACACCAGCCAGCTGGTCTGCGCATGTTCTGAGGACGTGGCTAGGGATGCCATCTGGGCCGGCAGCCTGAGAGAGTTAACACGTTTAAATGTTTTACTCACGTTGGCCACGGTGAAGGAGAGCCCACAGGCTTTGGTAGTGGGCCATGTCAGTGGCACTGTATTGTCCTCAAAGCGAGCAAAGAAGTTGTTTAATTTGTCTGGGAGCAAGATGCCGATGTTCGCGACGGGGCTGGTTTTCTTTCTGTAATCCGTGATTGACTGTAGACCCTACCACATACATCTCGTGTTTGAGCCGTTGAATTGTGACTCTACTTAGTCTTTATACTGATGCTTTGCTTGTTTGATTGCCTTGAGGAGGGAATAGCTGCACTGTTTGTATTTGGTCATGTTTCCAGTCATCTTGCCATGATTAAAAGCGGTGGTTCGCGCCTTCAAATTTGCGCGAATGCTGCCATCAATCCACAGTTTCTAGTTAGGTTATAATAGTCACAGTGGGTACGACATCTCCAATGCACTTGCTAATAAACTCGCTCACCGAGTCAGTGTATACATCAATGTTATTGTCTGAGGCTATCCGGAACATATCCCAGTCCATGTGATCGAAGCAATCTTGAAGCGTGGATTCCGATTGGTCAGACCAGCATTGCATAGACCTGAGCACGGGCGTTTCCTGTTTTAGTTTTTGTCTATAGGTTGGGAACAACAAAATGGAGTCATAGTTAGATTTGCCGAAGGCAGGGCGGGGGAGGGCTTTGTATGCATCACGGAAGTTCGAGTAGCAATGATCCAGAATGCTACCAGCTCATGTTGCGCATTCGATATGCTGATAGAATTTAGGAAGTCTTGTTCTGAGCTTTGTTAAAATCCCCAGCTACAATAAATACAGCCTCAGGATGTATGGTATCCAGTTTACATAGAGTCCAGTGAAGTTCTTTCAGGGCCGACGAGGTATCTGCTTGGGGGGATATACATGGCTGTGACTATAATCAAAGAGAATTCTCTTGGAAGATAATGCGGTCGGCATTTTATTGTAAGGAATTCTAGGTCAGGTGAACAAAAGGACTTGAGTTCCTGTATGTTGTTGTGATTACACAGTGAGTCGTTAGTCATAAGGCATACACCCCCACCTTTCTTCTTACCAGAGAGATGTTTGTTTCTGTCGGCCCGACGCAGGAAGTAACTGGGTGGCTGTACCGACTCTGACGACATATCCAGAGTGAGCCATGTTTCCGTGAAACAGAGAATGTTACAATCTCTGATGCCTCTCTGGAAGGCAACTCGTGCCTAAATTTCGTTCACCTTGTTATCTAGAGATTGGACATTGGCGAGTAATATGCTCGGAAGCGGTGGATGGTGTGCTCGCCTTCTGAAACCAGTAGGCCGCTCCATCTGCCTCTACTGTGGCGACCGCGTTGTTTTGCGTTGGCCTCTGGGATAAGATCCCATGTCCAGGGTGGAGGTCTGAACAAAGGATTCGCTTTGGGAAAGACGTATTCCTGGTTGTAATGTTGGTATTTTGACATCACTTTTATATCCAATAGTTCTTCCTGGCTGTAGGTAATAACACTTGAGATTTTCTGGGCTAACAATGTAAGACATAATACATAATAATTGCAACCATCTCTGTCGGGGAAAGAAGCCACTATTGAAACCCCACATTTGTCATCATCATTTGTGTTAAGAAATAATCATTTTCCAGCAATTGAGGTGTAGCTCAAATCTGACATAATGCATTCATTGATTTGTCTGCTGGTGTGTGGACAGTGCATGTCAATATACAGTAGTCTACAAAGCATACCAGACACAGTGGGCAATGTAGTGCGCATGTAGGCTATCTATCAATGCAGATCGTGTGTGAATTTCTATGCACGGGTGTGTGTTTGTAGTTATGCGCGTGTCTATGTATGCCTCTGCTTATCTCCACATACTGTACTGACTCAGTGAGTGTGTAAATGTACTGGATATACATGATGGATTTGCAGTTGGGTCTGCATTGCAAGCCCCATTGTCTGAGCCTCTGGCCTAGACATCTGTGTGCGTGCGCTCGTGCAAGTGTGTGCATGTGCATGCTTGTGTGTGCAGCATGCCAGCAGGAGTGGGACCGTCCAGTCGTAGATCACCTCTGACCCCTGTTCTCAGATCAGCCCAAACCTCCCTCATCAGGAGTTACACAATACAGCTGTATATCAAACGGGTTTTGCCTTGAAATGAATTGAGTCAACCCAACTCCATCAAGTAACTTCTTGCCTTTTAAGACAACTAAAGACAACTATGAGATTACCCTTTGATACTGTTTATCAGTATTCAAATTGCTGTGTATTGAAGAAACTAGAGTCAAGCACGTTCAACCCTCATCTATCACAACTAACTTGGCTGGGATCAATGGTAATTGTCCACCTACACGGCCGAGACCTACTGTTTAGTCACATGCAGCTAGAGCCTCTCTCTCCCACTGTCTATCCTTCCTGCTGAGAGAGCCCTCACACTGGCCTCCTCTGTTTTGCTGTTGGCTGGATGACCAGGGTCTACTCTCACTAACAATCACATCCATTTTACCCCGACCGGGCCCATCCCCTCGCAGCCCCACACCAGAATTCTCATGGATCCACTTGAAAGAATCTATCCGCCACTCTCTCTCTCTCTTTTATTTCTTCTTGTCTTCTCTCTCTCTCTCTCCCTCTTGCTTTCGCTCTCTCTTTCTCTCCACCTCTCTCTCTCTCTCGCTTTCTCTCTCTTTCTCTCTCTCCACCCCTATCTCTCTCTGTCTCTCTGTCTCTCTCTCTCCACATCCTCCATCTCGCTATCTCGATCTCTCTCTCTCTCTCTCTCTCTCTCGCTCTCTCTCTCTCTCTCTCTCTCTCTCTCTCTCTCTCTCTCTCTGTGTTTCTCTGTCTCTCTCTATCTCTCTCTCCCATAACAGTGTGTTTTAGAGCCCTCCCGAGACACTGATATCAATTCATTATTTTCGCAATAACCGGATTACGATCAATGACTCCCCCTCCATCTCCTCTCTAAAAAGGGATCGTTTCCTCTCTCCATTTTCTCTCATTCCCCCCGAATCACTCCATCCTCTATGTGTTTAGTTCTAATGTATAAACTCCTCTCTTCAGATGGACACAATGGGGCCTTGTAACCCTGCTGGTGTTGATTCTGCCTCAGGGAGAACAGAGACGTTTACTGTAACTACTGTACCTGAATCTGGTAACAAGGTGACTGACTGATGGGGAAAGAGGGGATGGAGAGCGGAGGTGGACACTTTGAAAGTGTACACTGTAGGCTGATTTTGAAGGTAATTTGGTCATTTTAGTGTGTGCTGCCCGGGTGCTGGATGTGTGTGCATGCATGTGTGTGTGTGTGTGCGAGTCACTGTTCATTTGGTCTTTCTCTGGGCTGTGAGTGGCTGACTGCTGCCTCCTCCTCCTGTATGGAGCAGCAGTACATAGGGTATTATGGCTAAAATGCCTCATCTCTCTGCTCACCTGAAGACATGTACTGTAATGGACAAATGACTGTCGTCACTGGCCACCATCGTCAGCTTAGTAGGGGCAGAGATGGGAGTGATACGACAGAGAGGAGACATTTGGTTATAATGAGCGTACCTCACTTCCTCAACATCTTTGGTATTTGGTCATTTATTAGGATCCCCATTAGCTGTTGCGGAATCAGCAGCTGCTCTTCCTGGGGTCCACACAAAACATGAAACGTAATACAGAATGACATAATACACAACATTAACAGACAAGAAAAGCTCAAGGACAGAACTACATCAATTTAACAATGGCACACATCGCCTGCATATCAATACATACTGTACACACAAACTATCTAGGTCAAGTAGGGGAGAGGCGTTGTGCCGTGAGGTGTTGCTTCATCTGTTTTTTCATTTGAGCAATATGAGTGCATGCAATAATGGCTCTATATAATACTGTACGCTTTCTTGAATTTGTTCTGGATTTGGGGACTGTGAAAAGACCCCTGGTGCCATGTTTGGTGGGGTAAGTGTGTGTGTCAGAGCGGTGTGTAAGTTGACTATGCAAACAATTTGGAATTTTCCACACATGAATATATATTATAAAAAGAAGAAGTGATTCAGTCAGTCTCTCCTCAACTCTTAGCCAAGAGACACTGGCATGCATAGTATTTACAGATGAAGTCGAAAGTTTTCATACACTTAGGTTGGAGTCAGTAAAACTCATTTTTCAACCACTCCACAAATGTCTTGTCAACAAACTATAGTTTTGGCCAGTCGGTTAGGACATCTACTTTGTGCATGACACAAGTAATTTTTCCAACAATTGTTTACAGACAGATAATTTCACTAATAATTCACTGTATCACAATTCCAGTGGGTCAGAAGTTTACATACACTAAGTTGACTGTGCCTTTAAACAGCTTGGACAATTCCAGAAAATTATGTCATGGCTTTAGAAGCTTCTGATAGGCTAATTGACATAATTTGAGTCAATTGGAGGTGTACCTGTGGATGTATGTCAAGGCCTACCTTCAAACTCATTGCCTCTTTGCTTGACATCATGGGAAAATCAAAAGAAATCAGCCAAGACCTCAGAAAAAAATTGTGGACCTCCACAAGTCTGGTTCATCCTTGGGAGCAATTTCCAAAGGCCTGAAGGTACCACGTTCATCTGTACAAACAATAGTATGCAAGTATAAACACCATGGGACCACACAGCCGTCATACCACTCAGGAAGGAGACGCGTTCTGTCTCCTAGAGATGAACGTACTTTGATGCGAAAAGTGAAAATCAAACCCAGAACAACAGCAAAGGACGTTGTGAAGATGCTGGAGGAAACAGGTACAAAAGTATCTATATCTACAGTAAAACGAGTCCTATATCGACATAACCTGAAAGGCCGCTCTGCAAGGAAGACGCCACTTCTCCAAAACCACCATAAAAAAGCCAGACTACGATTTGCAACTGCACATGGGGACAAAGAACTGTCACAGTATCCACAGAAGGTGGCGCCCCTCCTCGGTCGGGCGGCGCTCGGCGGTCGTCGTCGCCGGCCTACTAGCTGCCACCGATCTATGTTTCTGTGTCTTTTGGTTTTGTCTGTCTGATCCGCACCTGTTTCTTGTCTGTCATTAGTTAGGTTATTTAGTGTGTCTTTTCAGTTCAGGATTTCGTGCGGGATTGTTTTATGTCAACTCTGGACAGTGGTTAGTGAGTGCTGCGCTCTTTGTTATATATATTTACCGGGCCGCGCCCCGTGCGTCTTTTGTTCTGGGAACGTGTTTTCCCTAGTTGAGTTTATGTGCGCCCTGTGCCTTTCGGCTTCTTGTGTTGTTCCCGGATTTCCTATTAAAAACCACTATCACTCCAGACCTCTGTCTCCTGCACCTGACTCTGCCTCTCTACTGATCCTGGTAATCGTGACAAGAACGTACTTTTTGGAGAAATGTCCTCTGGTCTGATGAAACAAAAAGAGAACTGTTTTGGTCATAATGACCATCATTATGTTTGGAGGAAAAAGGGAGAGGCTTGCAAGCCGAAGAACACCATCCCAACCGTGAAGCACGGGGGTGGCAGCATCGTGTTGTGGGGGTGCTTTGCTGCAGGAGGGACTGGTGCACTTCACAAAATAGATGGCATCATGAGGAAAGAAAATGATGTGGATATATTGAAGCAACATCTCAAGACATCAGTCAGGAAATTAAAGCTTGGTCGCAAATGGGTCATCCAAATGGACAATGACCCTGTAACGACCGTCGTAGAGAGGGGACTAAGGTGCAGCGTGTTGAGTGTTCATAATGAATATTTATTTTAACTCGGAACACTAAAGCAAAAATAACAAACAAACGGCCAACAGTTCTGTCAGGTAACAGATAACAAAACAGAAAATAACTACCCACAAACACAGGTGGGAAAAGGCTGCCTAAGTATGATTCCTAATCAGAGACAACGATAGACAGCTGCCTCTGATTAGGAACCATACTCGGACCAAAACAAAGAAATACAAAACATAGAATGCCCACCCCACACCCTGACCTAACAAAATAGAGAAATAAACCGTCTCTCTCAGGTCAGGGCGTGACAGACCCCAAGCATACTTCCAAAGTTGTGGCAAAATGGCTTAAGGACAACAAAGTCATGGTATTGGAGTGGCCATCACATAGCCCTGACCTCAACCCTATAGAACATTTGTGGGCAGAACTGAAAAAGCGTGTGCGAGGAAGGAGTCCTACAAACCTGACTGTTACACCAGCTCTGTCAGGAGGAATGGGCCAAAATTCACCAAAATTATTGACACGTTTGACCCAAGTTAAACAGTTTAAAGGCAATACTACCATATACTAATTGAGTGTATGTAAACTTCTGACCCACTGGGATTGTGATGAAAGAAATAAAAGCTGAAATAAATAATTCTCTCTACTATTACTCTGACATTTCACATTCTTAAAATGAAGTGGGGATCCTAACTGCAGCTTAACTAGGTCTTTCCTTGCAGCACTCGACCACAAGACCAGACAATAGTGAAGATAAGATAAAATTAGAGCCTGCAGGACTTGCTTTTTGCAGTGCGATGTCATAAAAGCAGATCATCTTTTTATTACGAACAGGCCTCTCCCTATCTTTACAACCATTGAATCTATATGTTTTGACCATGACAGTTTACAGTCTAAGGTAATGCCAAGTAACTTGTTCAACAGCCACACCATTCATTACCAGATTCAGCTGAGGTCTAGAGTGATTTATACCAAATACAATGCTCTTAGTTTTAGAGATGTACAGGACCAGTTTATTACTGGCTTCCCATTCCAAAACAGACTGCAACTCTTTGTTAAGGTTTCAGTGACTTCATTAGCTGTGGTTGTTGATGTGTATATGGTTGAATCATCAGAATACATGGACACACATGCCTTGTTTAATGCCAGTGGCAAGTTATTGGTAAACATAGAAAAGAGTAGAGGGCCTAGAGAGCTGCCCTGCGGTACACCACACTTTGCATGTTTGAAATTAGAGAAGCTTCCATTAAAGAAAACCCTCTGAGTTCTATTAGATAGATAGCTCTGAATCCACAATATGGCAGATGTTGAAAAGCCATTCTCAACAACAGGTTAGGGTCAATAATGTCTAAGGTTGCTCTGAAATCTAACAGTACAGCTCCCACAATCTTCTTATTATCAATTTCTTTCAACCAGTCAACAGGCATTTGTGTCAGTGCAGTACATGTTGAGTGCCCTTCTCTATAAGCATGCTGAAAGTCTGTTATTAATTTGTTTACAGAGAAATAGGATTGTATTTGGTCAAACACAAAACACATTTTTCCAACAGTTTGCTAAGAGTTGGCAGTAAGCTGATATGTCTGCTGTTACAACCAGTAAAGGCCGCTTTACCACTCTTGGGTAGCAGAATGACTTTGGCTTCCCTCCAGGACAAAGACTTTCCTCTAGTCTCAGATTAAAGATATGACAGATAGGAGTGGCTATAGAGTCAGCTACCATCCTGTAGCTTTCCATCTAAGTTGTCAATGCCACGAGGTTTGTCATTATTGACAAAATTAAAACTGTTAACTTTTCTTTCATTATTAATTTTTTTATACTTAAGTACAATGGGTCACTGTTAGTTGTTGGCATTTCCTGCCTCAGTTTTCCCACTTTGCCAATGAAGTAATCATTAATATAATTGGCATCATCAAACGGTTTTGTGATGAATAAGCCATCTGATTCGATGAAAGATGGAGTTGAATTTGTCTTTCTGCCCATAATTTCATTTAAAGTACCCCAAAGTTTTTTTTCTCCATTATTCTTTATATCATTGATCTTGGCTTCATAATACAATTTCTTCTTCTTCTTCTTCTTTTTGAGTTTAGTCACATAATTTCTCAATTTGGGGTAAGTCAGCCAGTCAGATGTGTAGCCAGACTTATTAGCCACTCCTTTTGCCCCATCTCTTTCAACCATACCGTTTTTCAAATCCTCATCAATCCATGGAGCCATTTCTAACACTCAGTTTCTTAGCAGGTGCATGTTTAACAATAATTGGAAGAAGCAATTTCATAAATTCATCAAGTGCAGTGTCTGGATGCTCCTCATTAATCACATTAGACCAATAAATATTTTTTATATCATCCACATAAGAGTCACAGCAAAATCTTTTGTATGATCTCTTATACACTATTTTAGGATCAGCTTTTGGAACTTTGGCTTTCCTGGATATAGCCACTATATTGTGATCACTGCATCCAATGGGTATGGATACAGCTTTGATAAAAGTTCTACAGTATTAGTAAATATGTGATCAATACATGTAGATGATCTTGTTCCTGTAGTGTTTGTAAATACCCTGGTAAATTGATTAATAACCTGAACCAGATTACAGGCACTGGTTACAGTGAAACGCTTCCTCTTGAGCGGACAGCTTGATGAAAACCAGTCAATTATTCAGGTCCCCAAGAAAGTAGACCTCTCTGTTTACATCACATACACTATCAAGCATTTCACACATATTATTTTGATACCCACTGTTAGTACTTGGTGGCCTACAGCAACACTGCAAAAGAAAAGGCTTTAGATGTGCCAAGTGAACCTGCAACCACAACACTTCAATAACACTTGCATAAGATATTCTCTAAGCATTAGAGGGATATGGCTCTGAATATATACAGCAACACCTCCCCCATAAGCATTCCTGTCTCTCCTGTAGATGTTATGTCCTTGTATTGCTACTGCTGTATCATCAAATGAATTACCTAAGTGAGTCTCAGAAATGGCTAATATAGGAATGTTATCTGATGTTAGCAAGTTATTGATTTCATAAACCTTTTTTCTAAGGCTACATGTATTAATATGGGCTATTTTGAGCCCTTTCCTGGGTAGCATATTAGAGATAGACATAATATGGAAAAGAGAAAACAAAGCAAGAGACAAATATATACATTCAGCAGTCCATTAATCAGTTGGTGTGTGTGTGTGTGTGTGTGTGTGTGTGTGTGTGTGTGTGTGTGTGTGTGTGTGTGTGTGTGTGTGTGTGTGTGTGTGTGTGTGTGTGTGTGTGTGTGTGTGTGTGTGTGTGTGTGTGTGTGTGTGTGTGTGTGTGTGTGTGTGCAGGGTTGAAGCTACGAACCCATAGGCTTGGCTCTCTCATCCCTTCCAGGCTTTTGGGAGGGAGGGTGGACAATGAGCCTGTCATAAGCAGATGTAAGCAATGTCCCCACGTGCTCTGGCAGCTTTTATGGCTGGGATAAGTTCTTTCATCTTCTGGCGCACAGCTTCCGGATAGTTCTAGTTGAGGAAGATATACATTCCTCTGAAGTTCTTGGCTCTTTCCAGAACAGCTACCTTGTCCTTGAATCTCAGGATCTTGACCATTATTGGCCTGGGCCTGTCACCTGGGCCAGTGGTGGGTTTTCCAGATCTGTGAGCGCGCTCTGCCTCAATCTTCCTGTGGTCCATCTTCAGTTTCTCCGAGATCACTTTGTCCTCCGTCCAGGTCTCATGTGGAGATTCTGCAGTTCCGTCCACAGCCATGTTGTTCTGCCTTGATTGTCCCTCGAGATAATCTGATTTTTCCGTCATTGTTGTCATGGATTCACATACAGAACTAATGTCCTCTCTCAATGACTTACAGAATGCAGTCATATTTCCGTTCTCATGTTTAAAGTCATCGAGCTGACCCTGGGAGAACTGTCAATTGTTCTTCAGGTCCTGGACCTCTCTGATCACATTCTTTTATTAGTTGACTCCACCAGTATTTGGACAAAATACTTTAAGCTATTTTCTTGTTGTTGTGACAACTGCTTGTAGAACTATTTTTGTTTGTTAAAAGACTCTTCCCCTGTGATAGAGAGACACCCCTGTCCTCAAAGGTACTACCGCCCGCTTTGGTCTTTGTCATGGTAGCAACACAGGTTACGCTGTAACTCCTCGCAGTTCCAGACAGGGCAGGTTGCAGGGAAGATTGAAAACAACAAACAGTAGAGATCTAGACAGCCACAAGCCGCAGTCAAAGCCACAATGGCTAACAGCGTCACGTGCTGCGTTCAAGCCCTCAAAAAACCCCAGCTATTTTGATAGGCTAGCTGCTACGCCAAGCAGCTCCTCAGACCCTGGGTTGGCAGGATCACTGGACAGATAGCAGCGGTCTAAGCAACTGATGCCAACCGCGTCGCATGATCTAAACTCAAAAAGTAACTAGCTGCTAAGAAACTTTTAGATAGACTTAGATAGATAAACAATCCGAGCTCTCCCTCGTTCTGCGTTCAACAGGAAGTGAATATACAAATGCTAGACAGTGGAATTGGTGGAGGGTGTTACGATTTTTGGTGAAAATGTCTTTCCAATCTTCCAATAGGGTAAACCAGATTTGGAGCCATCATTTAATGGGATAAATGAAGCAGAGAATCGTGCTGAGGTGACAAGTCCTACACTCCAACATGTGTGTCTATGTACCTGCAAATGGCTAGAGGTTGATCTTTAATGAGATCTGCCATTGAAATATAGATAGCGATCTCCACAGGGTGAAAGCTCAGATTGGATCTAACTGATCTGACGAAGTTACAGAATCAGACAGTTATGCAGCCCTTGTTACATGTGCATGGAATGTGCTGCTTCACATGCACATGTACAGAGACACACACACACACTCACAGTCTCACTACAATACACACTCACAGTCTCAATACGATACACACTCACAGCCTCACTACAATACACACTCACAGTCTCACTACAATACACACTCACAGTCTCAATATGATACACACTCACAGTCTCACTACAATACACACTCACAGTCTCACTACAATACACACTCACAGCCTCACTACAATACACACTCACAGTCTCAATACGATACACACTCACAGCCTCACTACAATACACACTCACAGCCTCACTACAATACACACTCACAGTCTCACTACAATACACACTCACAGCCTCACTATAATACACACTCACAGTCTCACTACAATACACACTCACAGTCTCAATACAATACACACTCACAGCCTCAATACAATACACACTCACAGGCTCAATACAATACACACTCACAGTCTCAATGCAATACACACTCACAGTCTCAATGCAATACACACTCACAGTCTCAATACAATACACACTCACAGTCTCAATACAATACACACTCACAGTCTCAATGCAATACACACTCACAGTCTCAATACAATACACCCTCACTGTCTCAATGCAATACACACTCACAGTCTCAATACAATACACACTCACAGTCTCAATGCAATACACACTCACAGTCTCACTACAATACACACTCACAGTCTCAATACAATACACACTCACAGTCTCAATGCAATACACACTCACAGTCTCAATACAATACACTCTCACTGTCTCAATACAATACACCCTCACTGTCTCAATGCAATACACACTCACAGTCTCAATGCAATACACACTCACAGTCTCAATGCAATACACACTCACAGTCTCACTACAATACACACTCACAGTCTCAATACAATACACACTCACAGTCTCAATGCAATACACACTCACAGTCTCAATACAATACACCCTCACTGTCTCAATGCAATACACACTCACTGTCTCAATGCAATACACACTCACAGTCTCAATGCAATACACACTCAGTCTCAATGCAATACACACTCACAGTCTCAATGCAATACACACTCACAGTCTCAATACAATACACACTCACAGTCTCAATGCAATACACACAGTCTAAATACTATACACATTTCTCAGATGAGCAAATCCCGTCTGGCTGAGGAGGACATTACCAGTTATCATCACTCTGGTTGTGTCTCTTGTCATGCAGCACCAGACCCCAGTGTCAACTCACCTCATTGGTAAACAGAACTGTTGTTGTCGCCAAAAGGAGCCACACAACGCCATGCCTGTACTCACTACCCACCCCACCTCAGCCCTATCGAGCCCTGTACCCCCTCCTTCCTCTGCCCTCAGCGGGGTTTGTGACCCACCCTTCAGCCCCTCTTCTCTTTCCACACCCAATCTACCATTGGGCATCCACCCCCAATCCCCAAGAAATAGGAGATAACCGTGTGTGTGTGTGTGTGTGTGTGTGTGTGTGTGTGTGTGTGTGTGTGCCCTGCTGTTATCCTGGTGGGGCAGGATGGGGGTGATTAGGGAAACCCAATCTGGTGGGAGCTGTTTGGTAGTGAGGGATGAAGGGAGGGAAGAACAGAGTAGGGAACAGAGAGATGAATAGAAAGGAAAGTGTTTCACCTCGTCCACTGAGCCACTCAGACAGAAGGGGATTGTTTGGGATGGAATACTGTATACTGCTACAATGCAGTTCAACCAAGGTGCATGAACAAACTGGATCTTGCAAGCACCTGGATGGGGGTGGGATGGGATTGTGTTGTGTTGGGGTAGGGTTCAATGTGTTTTGTGGAGTGTTTAAGTCTAGATTTAGCTAAAAATTCATAGTGTGTAAAACATTCCCTGAGGTCAACATTTTGACCACATTTGAGTATAAAGACATCAAGACCTGGTTTGTGCATCCGCACACCAAAAGAAGTATAATCACTCAATGTGGGATTCGCTGTTTGGTTAGAACCACAAGAAAACAAAACCTCTTTTGATAAACTGACTGAATGAACTCCTCCTCAGTCAGTATATATACACACACACACACACACACACACACACACACACACACACCACACACACACACACACACACACACATAAATATATTTGAGTGAAGCAGAGAAAGATGCAGATCAGCACAACATCTATGGCTTGTGTGTTTCTTATACATAGGAACATCAGCTCAAGACTCACTCAAACTGCACTTGTTGTCGCTCCAGATTTCAGCTCCGCCCCGAAACTGATGTCACGCAGGTGAATCCACCAGTTCAGGTACGTCTCTGAGAGCGCTCAGAGCACATCAGTTCTAGTCAGCGGTAAATCAGTGGACTGCGTCTTACCCTAGACGGTCTCTCCCTGGAGCTCTGTTGGATCTGACTATGGCAGAGTGAACCAAGCAGAAGAAGTGGGGGTACATGGAGCCTCCCTGACACACAGGAGAGAAAAGGTGACGAAGGCAGGTTGATGTGTTGTTCTGTTCTCTGTCAGCTGACTTCTTTTTCTCTGTTTGTTTCATTAGATGGAACATTTAAAAAACTTTGGAGACGTGTTATGTAAAATGTATTTTTGTTAACACATGATGGAAGTATTGTGGGGTTGAAAATAATAATTTCATTTTGCACAATGTCTTGAATTTACCTATCATAATAATAATAGATGTATTTTATATAACTCTTTTCACTACACATTGAACCTCAAAGTCACTTTAAAAACAACTTATGAAGTGAATAAAAAAATAACACTTCAACTTATTGATATTTTATTATTAGAACATGTAAACCCCATTGATGTGAATATTGGGTGTCTTCGAGAGGTGAATGTAACGTGCAGTTATAAAAACTTAGTACGGCTATATAGCGTAGCTGTACACTCTTAGGGGGTTTTAAGAATGTGTAAAAATGTTTTCTTTTCCTTTTACAAATAGCATTTTAATTCAGTGAGATGAAACTGTGATATTTTTTTGGAGAAACCTTTGTAGAACCCTTTTTTGGTTCCAGGTCAAACACTTTTTGGTTCCAGGTAGAACCCTTTTCGGTTCCATGAAGTACCCTTTCCAAACCCTTTTTGGTTCTACGTGGAACCAAAAAGTGTTTGACCTGGAACCAAAAAGGGTTCTACCTGGAACCAAAAAGGGTTCTCCTATGGGGAAAGACAAAGAACCCCTTTTTTCTAAGAGTGTAGTACATTAGAAATGTTGGCTGGATCAATAGTTCATTACAACATTGGCACTGGACTAGCCAAGCAACTGTATTCAGTTCTCTCTCTCTGTCTCTCTCTCCTCCTCCTCTCATCTCATTCTTATTCTCCTCCCTCTCTATTTATTTTTTTAACCTCAACTTTCACCCCCCTTCTCCTCTCCTCTCTCCCTAGAGTAGAGTGGATTGTTCCTGGGCAGCAGAGGAACAATGAGCTTGGGGACCCTGTACCTAATGTTTTCTTATCTCCTCCTTCCTCTATCTTCCCTCCAACTCTCCCTACTTCGATCCAGCCCTCACCCCCTCTCTCCTCTGGTCTCTCCCCAGGGTAGAGGTCTGTGTTCTGGGCCAGAGGAGCAGGAGAGATGACCTGGGGGACCTTGTACGCCCAGCTGGCTGGTGTGAACCGCCACTCTACCAGCCTGGGGAAGGTGTGGCTGTCTGTCCTCTTCATCTTCCGGGTCACCGTGCTGGTCCTGGCGGCCGAAAGCGTCTGGGGGGACGAACAGAGCGACTTTGTCTGCAATACCCTGCAGCCGGGCTGCGAGAACGTCTGCTACGACCACTTCTTCCCCGTGTCCCACATCAGGCTCTGGTGTCTGCAGCTTGTCTTCGTCTCCACGCCCGCTCTCCTCGTCGCCATGTACGTGGCCTACCGTCATCACGGCGACAAACGCCAGATCCTGCAGCAGGGTTCAGTCGGGGGGCGTTGCCGCAGCGACAAGGCCCAGGCGGCCCAGGAGGCTGAGCTAGAGAGCCTGAGGAGGCGGAGGCTGCCAATCGCCGGGCCGCTGTGGTGGACGTACGCCTGTAGTCTGGTCTTCCGCCTGCTGTTCGAGGGAGGCTTCATGTACGTACTGTGTTAGCTCACTGAGCAAAGCCTAACAAGCCTTTATTTCAGGCAGACAAGTTACTTGAGTGTAGCTCAATGAACCACCTCCACTACATACAAACGCTTAAGAATAAGATGTAGATACACTTCCTCAAGATTCATGACATCACCATGTACAAGTGTAGGATCTTAATTTGATCACCCTGTTGCAGAAGAATGTTCCCGCAATGCAGGAAATGTAAATCTTGTAGTGTATTTGAGGTTTAAAAGGCTTCTGAAGTTTGTAATTTCCACTTTGAAATGTCAGACATGAATATCCCTTTACGAAAAATATATCAACCCCTACAAAAATGTCCATTATTAATTATAATCCACATAATAATTCACATTTCCTGTTGCTGTAGGATTATTTACCCGCTGTTGCAAACTGGCTCAAATAAAGATGCTACATCTGTAGTTCTAAGCCTTTATCTTCACCTTCGTTCTCCAGGTATGCTCTATACGTGTTGTACGACGGCTTCCAGATGCCCAGGCTGGTCCAGTGTGACCAGTGGCCCTGTCCCAATGTGGTGGACTGCTTTGTCTCCCGCCCCACAGAAAAAACTGTCTTCACTGTTTTCATGGCCGCCTCCTCCTGCGTCTGTATGGCACTCAACATGGCCGAACTGGCCTACCTGGTCGCCAAGGCTATCGCTCGGTGCCCATCATCACGGCGCAGAGGGGGGAAACAGAAAGGGAAGGGTGCAAACTGTTCCTCAACCTCTTCCAAAGACAAGACTCTGCAGCAGAACAAGAAGAATGAGAAGTTGTTGTCCTCTTCGTCTGGGTCCACCTGCAGCAAGGCGGTGTGAGGACGGGGGAGCTATAGACATAGCGTACATATGCACACACAGACGTGCAAAACATAAGTAGCCTACAGTACACACACAAACACACCGAATCATAAATATGTGTAAACACTGTGTAGTCCACTCCAGACATGCACAGAAGATCTCCTTCCCCGCTTCAGTCACTGGAGACACTACGCCATCTAGTGGCCAATATTCACACATGGCCACTGACCCCTCACAGGCAAAGACAGACAGACAGACAGACAGACAGACAGACAGACAGACAGACAGACAGACAGACAGACAGACAGACAGACAGACAGACAGACAGACAGACAGACAGACAGACAGACAGACAGACAGACAGACATTGCTCTTATGGAATTGTGATGTTAGTAATGAAGAGATAACATTGTAAATACACTGACAATGGCATTCGCAGAATCACAGTAGAGTACTATGAGTAAAGGCTTATGCAATGACCTACAGAGGATGTGTGTGTTTTAAAAAGTCGTGAAATAAAAATATTAGATATTTGATCTACTGTCTGATCATTGAGACACATTTTAGCAAAGCTGCATTTCACAATTTGGGTGATGGTGGGTGGTCAGATGTTTGTAAATCATGTGGTCGTGTTAGTGGGCCTGAGGAAGCACATCCCAGCACTTAATCATGAGATGTGATGTGATATATATTTATATTATTTTCAGATAAAACAAATGTAAAATACAGTACTACAAAAAATATACAAAGTGCACAAAGAAGATATTCAGATAGTACAGATAATATGGGAGAGGAACATCCATTCCTGTACTATAACTCATCTATATGCATTTAGGCCTACATTGTCAAGGCCATCATTTTCCCCCTGCGCACGGAGACGCCATGCACAATTTTGGAGTCCTGGTGTGGAATTTCGGAAGAGCAGGGTGGCAGGGTGGGATGGGAGGTGACGGGGGGTTGACGGGTGGGCGACGCCGCCCCCACCCTCCACCCTCCCCCACGCGTGCACTCATGGATGGTCACACAATGTGACAGTAGCGATGGCTGGGCACGGGACGCAGCCGCTGCGCTTTGCGGGACCCCAACTCCAGGTTCCACACGCGCCCTTAGACTAGCTTCGCTTTGCTCACCCTCGCGCTGTCTCTCTCTCTTGTTCGCTCTCTTTCTCTCGCGCACGCCTGGCCTCGAACCCCGCGGGAGAAAAGAAGAGAACGCAGATCGCGACGCTTCCGGGAAAAAGTTTTTGGCCGGCCGCTGTCAAAGGAGATTGGTAAGCTGTCAGAGCTGGGGAGTGAGAGGGAAGGGGAGGGATCTTTCTACCTGGGAAGGTCTGTAGGATTTTCCAACCCTTTCAAAATTTGGATAGCTTCAGTGACCACCGGATATTGCTTCAAGTGGCCAAGGCTTGGGGAGTCTATCCATCCACCCTGTCCTTATGCTTATTTGGGAACGCCAAGTAGCCACTTTTACGCTCACCAATTCCAATGCGAGTGATGTTGACTTGACTTAGCCTGCAATCAATTACTGTATCAATAGGTATTCTGTTAGGATATCTACTGCCCAAGGTTTATATATTTAAATAACTTAGGTCAGTGTGGTCAAAGAGTTAAATGGTGCGGCCGCTGCAACACAATGCCGATGATCCCGGTCAATAGCCAGTGCCAAGGAGCACAATGCGCGTCTGGCAGCTTCTCTATTGTCACAGGTGACAGACGGTATTTCATCAAAACCTCAAAAGGATCAACACATATACTGTGCAGCTCGACACATACTGTCATTATAGAGGGGTATTGCACCACTTTGATACCAGCGCGTTATTGAGTAGGCAAGGCCAGGCACAACGACCATGGATTCATCTATTGAAATTAATATTGAACTGTAGAAGGCCAGTGATTTGAGTTGAGCTAATATGGGCTACATTCAGCAAGAATGCACCACCAATCGATAGATTGGGACACTGTGGTAATCATAGTAATCATAGATTTTACATGAGGGAAATAGGTCCTTGTTTTCAAAGTTTGTAAAAACACTTCATGTCCAAACAGGAGTTTGTAACAGGTAGAGTAATGCAGCTGGGATCTGTTTTGTTGTTGTTGTATCTATGCATTGGTGATATAGAGCCCTCTGTAAATGCATATCAGTCGATCCCGGGCAAATATTTCCTCTCATCAGCAGTTCTGTGTTCTGATGATCCGAGCATTCCTCCCAGGCTGCTATGTACTCATTCAGACTGCCACAGATGGCCAGCCATTGTAACCCGCTTGCCCAGCAACACACAGACAGGCCTATGGATGGATTGTATACATTCCTCAATTAAATCTGCCTTTCAAAACAAAACACATATGTCTATCAATTCTGTGGCATTCATAGGGTTCATGGTTCCATGTAGTCTGTCCAATTAGAAACATCAAAGTGACCTATTTCAGAGAAATTGACATTTTGGGGGGTTTTGACTTTGAAGACATGATACATTTTTATTGGTGGCCAGTAGGCTTGTAGAAGGCAGTCTAAAAATATTTGAGTTTTCCACTCATCTCCGAAGTATCTATATTGTAAGTTGCATAGACAATAGGCAATGAAAAGAATGGTTAATTTGGGTATTTGGGTAATGTAAGCATATTTATATAACATTATAATTGCAATTCATAACTGATATGATTTGTTTTTTGCTTCCAGGTATTGTATTTATTTTAAACCACTAGTCGATGGATTTATCACTGACAATACAACAACATTTTAGTAAGTCCACCGTCTGTCACTGCTTTGGGTGCTGTTATGTGTCATCGGATATCTGGTCCTTTTTTAGTCTGCTTTGCAATGTATTCAAAAGTTGCCGTGGGCACTGGATTCTCAATTGTAGCTGATTTCAAATTGATAGAACTGTAAAACGTCAGCATTGGGAAAAAACGTTCCTTTGAATTGCTGCTAATGATTCTAGTAGGCCTGTAAGAAGCACAATGGTGGTGCTCAGGATTTTTTATTGGAGCGTTTAACCTCAGTCTCCAGTACTGTGATTAGAGAATGTATTAGAGAAGTATGTGGCCGGTGGAGAGTGAAAGTGATCAAGGCAGCTTGTTAGTCCCGTATGACTGACTCGACGGCGTCCATCCTGTGTCTGAGGGAGACGAGTGTTGTTCGGTGCTCTCCACAGCTGTTCTGGGCTGTGCTGAGTGGGATGCCACATTACAGAACCTTCAGATAGAAATATATTACAACAGATATGTATCCTTTATGTAGAAAAAGGAATCATGCCGCCTCCTAAATGCAGCCCCGCTGCCTCCTTCAGTGCCAAACGCATTGGCTTTACCTGAGAGATTGTGTGACTTCACAGAGTGATGTTGGGAGCAGAAAGTAAATAGGATGGATACAATGTGTGTGCATAATATGACAGTAATATTTTGTAATATTATGGCTTCAAACCAGAGGTCAATGTTTGTTTTGGTTTCTGAACCTGTACATTTTCATTCAAAGTTTTTATTCCCCTCTTCTCTCATGTCCTCCTCTCTCATTTCCCCACCTCCCTTTCCTGTTTTCTTACCCTCTCAGTTGTCACTCACCCATGCCTGTGCTCCCCCTCTCCCTGGCCTATGCTCTCTCATTCTGTGTGTGTTCCCTCCCCACCTCTCTCTTCCCTCTCATCCCCAGTCGGTGCCTACACAGCCCTGTTCCCTCTCTGTTGCTCCCACCTATCTCCAGCTTTCCCCCACCTCTCTATCTGCACCTCTCTCCTGCTTCACCCAACCTCTCTCCTGCCTCTCCTCCAGCCTCTCCCCTCCTCTCTCCTCCAGCCTCTCCCTACCTCTCTCCCCCAGCCATTCCCCCCCAGCCTCTCCCCACCCAGGCCTCACCCAGTTGCTACTCATCCCAGGCTGTGCTCTCTCTCCCCAGGCTAGAAATCGTGTGAAGCATGGGTGACTGGAGCTTTCTGGGGCGGCTGCTGGAGAACGCTCAAGAACACTCCACAGTGATTGGCAAGGTGACTGATTGATCGATTGATACATTTATACAGTTATTTGATTGATTTACCCTTTTATTCCTGTGGTATATAGCCACTTATGTGGTGTTATGTCCCTTGTGTCCAGGTGTGGCTGACAGTCCTCTTCATCTTCCGTATCCTGGTCCTGGGGGCGGCTGCGGAGGAAGTGTGGGGTGACGAGCAGTCGGACTTCACCTGCAACACGCAGCAGCCTGGTTGCGAGAACGTGTGCTACGACGAAGCCTTCCCCATCTCGCACATCCGCTTCTGGGTGCTGCAGATTATCTTCGTGTCCACGCCCACCTTGATCTACCTGGGACACGTGCTGCACATTGTCCGCATGGAGGAGAAACGCCGGGAGAAGGAGGAGGAGCAGCGGAAGGCCAGCCGGCACCAGGAGGAGAGAGACCATCTGTACAGGAACGGAGGAGGAGGAGGGAAAAAGGAGAAGCCCCCAATCAGAGACGAGCACGGTAAAATCCGCATCCGGGGAGCTCTCCTGCGCACGTACGTGTTCAACATCATCTTCAAGACGCTGTTCGAAGTGGGCTTCATCCTGGGTCAGTACTTCCTGTACGGCTTCCAGCTCAGCCCCCTGTATAAGTGTGGTCGCTGGCCCTGCCCCAACACGGTTGACTGCTTCATCTCACGCCCCACAGAGAAGACCATCTTCATCATCTTCATGCTGGTGGTAGCCTGCGTCTCCCTGCTGCTCAACCTGCTGGAGATATACCACCTGGGATGGAAGAAGGTGAAGCAGGGGGTCAGCAACGAGTTTGCGCCCGACCGAATGGCGCTCCCCCTGGCCAGAGACGAGGCGGTGGAGTCCAATATGATCCAGGAGGGGATCGCCCACCCGACCCTCAACTGCCTGCCCACGTACGGTGGCGTGAACGTGGTGTACCTGCCCAACGAGCAGGCAAACGCCACGGCCGCTTTATCCGAGCAGCAGGCAGCGGCGGCGGAACTCAAGATGGACCCTTTCCATGAAGACTTCCTGCTGGAGGCTCCTCCCACATCCTTCTACGGCAGCGAGGGCAGTGGCCAGCAGCAGTCCGTGGAGCAGAACTGGGCCAAGATGGCCATGGAGCTGCAGACTCTGGATGCTGCCAAGTCCTCCTCCTACCCTCCTCCTCCCTCTTCCCCTTCTCCGCCACCCTCCTCCTCCTCCCCCACCTCCTCTGACCAGGAGCAGTCACCCCCTCCACCGGACACTGCCCCTCCTATCCCCGACTCCCGCTCCTCCACCCTCCCCCTGGGGGAATCGAGAAGGAGTGAGGAGCACCAGCAGCAGGAAGAAGAGGAAGCGGAGGCGGCGCTGCCACTGACGCACGTTGATGATGTCACGGTGACCCGGGTGGAGATGCACGAGCCGCCCGTTTTCATAGCGGTGGACGCCCGCAGGCTGAGCAGGGCCAGCAAGACCAGCAGTGTCCGAGCCCGGGCCGACGACCTTGCCGTGTAACACATACACACACACACTCTCACACACCTTCACACAATCACATACAAACACATGCAGACCCCTATCCACCACCAATGCCTCTGGGTTCTATACATGATATATCTTTGAGGCGCAGGTGTCAAATGTTGTGTGAAATACAGAGGCGATGTGGGAGGGGGGGCTCTGGAGTTGAGATGCTCCTGACATTACTCTCTACCAAAGTTGCGTTATCTGGAGATGCATTCGGTGAGGTGAGGCATAGCTTAGTGCTTCAGAGTTCTGAGGTGCCAACACGTGTGTGGAGAGGGAACACACACATTCACTGTTTGCAGCTCAGATGCCATGAAAGGATTAGAGATATTGGACTAACTAGTTTGGGACATTAGTGACATTTCAGATGAATATAATTCTGCTGTTTTCTTTATTCTTTGATGGTAGACATCAGAAGAGGGTTTGCGCTTTCGTTTATTTTTTTCTCTCCCCCCTTTCTTTTTTATTTTCTTGTGATGGACCCTTTAAGATGAAGCCGATGTGTCCTATTGTCTCTTCCTAGTGTCTGTCTGTCTGTCTGCCTCGTAGCTAGCCGTCTGGCTGTTCCATGCTCACCCTTCTTATTAAGCTGAATGAAGAGAGGGACACTCTGACAGTATGGTGGAGTGGAGAGAGACGGGGATAGGGTACCTGGGTGGCACTTTATTCAAAATGACTTGGTATTTACTTACAAATGACATGTTAATTACACAATAATACCTTGTGAATTACTTGTAAAACAAGCACGACTAGGCACATTTTGGTACCAGGTAGTTAACAATGAAGTACCCTCTGATAATATGTAATGTACCAGTAAATACCAGGTTAATACCAGTGCATAAGGTAACGTCCTACCGGTTACTGTAGTGTGTAGCGATACTAGTGTGAAGCTCCAACCTATGTTACCACCACGATCCCAACCTGAGGCTTGGTCTTTAGGCTTCACAGGCTTTGTGTGTGTGTGTGTGTGTGTGTGTGTGTGTGTGTGTGTGTGTGTGTGTGTGTGTGTGTGTGTGTGTGTGTGTGTGTGTGTGTGTGTGTGTGTGTGTGTGTGTGTTTCTGTCTGTGTGTGTGTTTTTCTGTACGTTTCTGTATGTGTGTGTGTGTGTGTGTGTGTGTGTGTGTGTGTGTGTGTGTGTGTGTGTGTGTGTGTGTGTGTGTGTGTGTGTGTGTGTGTGTGTGTGTGTGTGTGTGTGTGTGTGTGTGCGCAATAGATATATTATAGAGTCTTGTTTCAATGTCTACAACAACATTTAGGCAGTTACATCAGGGTAAATAATATATATATGTAAATATATTACATAGTACATATAGGGTATATTATACATATAGAATTATGACTTATAAAGAACCCATACTGACGCTTGTGTTTGCAGTGTGTTAAAGAAGTGTGTGTCCTCATCGTAAAGAAATTCAGCAGATTTAAGACTGTAGGCCCCCACTGGTAGTCAGTATGGGAAGTTTCAGTATAGTGCTTAGAGAGAGTAGGCAATAGAATTGCTAGAAGATAGATAGATAAGGAGTATTATTTAAGGCAATGACATTTCATTCTTTGTTACTGGATCATAATAGCAAAATCAATAGGAATGTGCATTTGCGTATCATTTTCTTAAACTCCTGCCAGTTTTTTAAATCAGAAAATGGCTCTTAACATGCAGTTGTATTTCTTTTAAGCTTCCAGTTTTTTTCTCTCCAAATTAATTCCTTTTATTGTCATCTAACATTCAGGAAAAAATCATAGCTATCGAACAATATTTTGGACAAATCTCTTTTGCATTTTGTACCTCTTTATGTTTTGAACAACGGTCTATTCTGTTACTGTGAAACTACAACTCACTACAACTGACTCACTCAAGCACTTGACCTTTGACCTTGTTATGATGAAATCATATGTTATTATTTCACCACCACCTGGGGTTATTACCATAAAGCAACAAGAAGCAGGGGGCACTTCAATTTTGGCACTTAAAGTAAGAACAGAAAGTTGTGATTCTTACAGTACATTTCAACAATGTAGATAGAGAGAGAAATGGGAACAAACAGCCTATCTCCCCCTCCCTTAGCCTCACACTCGTCCTTCCTTCCTTCCTTCCTTCCTTCCTTCCTTCCTTCCTTCCTTCCTTCCTTCCTTCCTTCCTTCCTTCCTTCCTTCCTTCCTTCCTTTCTTCCTTTCTTTCTTCCTTTCTTTTCTCTCTTTCTTTTATTCTCTCTCTCTCCACACACACACACACGCACACACACACACACACACACACACACACACACACACACACACACACACACACACACACACACACACACACACACACACACACACACAAAAACTCTACATTGGGGTATATCTTGGGATAGAGGGTTTAGACCGAGACTGTGAATGGGCTGTTGCTGTGCTCTGCTGTATGATGTGTTAAAATGCTTAGAGAATCATGTCTGCTGTTTGTTGCGTTGCCACACACACAGAATCCAAGTGCCTCACAAATCGTTTACATACCATGCACATACAAGTATGTTAAAAAAAAGCCACCAGGTGATGGGATCGAGCTGTGACATTGTAATCCCAAAAAAACGAAGAGCATGTCAGCTGTCCACCAAAGAGAGAAAATCTAAAATGGCCACCAATAGAACTCTGTTAAGAGTTGTTGAAAACAGGTTACGGTTCTGTTAACTCACAATTTCTGTTTATAACCTTGTCATTTTGGTTGTTTAAAGTTAACACTTTAGCATGTAGATAATGATCTGGACAGCTAAGACAGAATGGTGTTCTAAGATAAAATAACAAAGGACATCTCAAAAAGAGGATGTCTCGATATTTTAGAAAGTATTTATATTTATGAGAGAATTACCAGATTACCAAATACAAAAAAGTAGATTTTGAAAAAAATATTGCTTCTTTGTTGACTTTTTTGTCGAAAGAATACTGGAGAGGTGTTTGGCTAGGTTAAAGTTATACTCCATTGTTGTGTCAGGCACCCCACCCATCGGAAAACTGACATTTTGTTGGACTTTTGGAATCTCTGGCGTGGAGTGAGATTTCATTGGCCAGTTAGGCAGGGAAGGAGATTTAGACATGTTCAGACCAGATACCCCATTGTGAAATCACTGTCTATGAAGAGAAGTGCCTTGCGTCTGAACTTTTGTAAGAACATGTTGATGTAAATGTTAATTTACCTCAAATGTTTACAAAACTGTTACTGAATAAACTTTTTGTACCATATCTAACTTGTCGCCTGGGGGTTTTGTTTGGTGAAATAAAATAAGTACTTTGGCTTCCCACAATGCAGAAAGAGATAGTAGTTATGCTTTTTGAGGACATGGGGGTATGAAGGGAGGGGGAGACGAAGTGAGAGGAAAGGAAGGGGTGGGGGAGAGAGGAGAAGGGAGTGAGAGGTTGGGAAGACACACAGGCACACGGTTTTCACACTGTGATGAGGAACGTCCATCAAAATGTAATTTAGTTTCCTTTATAACATGCAACTATAGCTAGCCTATCTGACAGGCTGTAACCAACACCAATGGGGAACAGTTGGGTGTGATAGTAAAAGTCAAGATATCTCAGTCACTTTCAGTACTTAGCCCTTACTGGTTCAGTATTCACAGAGATAAAATACACTTTGGGGAGGGGCCTGAGGGAAGTGTAGGGGTGAAATGGATCACAATCTTGGAGAATTGGGGAGTCCGGAGTGAATTTGGTGGATTGAAGAAAAGATAGTGGGCGAAGTCTTGGACTAGGAGAGGAGGATCTTAGTCCTTGGAAGAATACAGACAGCATATTCCATCCTTAGCTCTCCCTCTCTTCCTTCCCATCACCCTCTTTTGCTCTACATACAGCTCTCCTACTCTTCCTCTCTCTTTCTCTCCCCCAAACCCCACCCTGTAGGGTGCTCTCTCCCGCTACATACCTCCCCTCCCCTCCCCCCACATCTCCCACTCCCCTGCCTCTCTCACTCTGTCCCCCAAACCCCACCCTGTCCTGTGTTCTCTCCCTCTACTTTCCTCCCCTCCCCCACGTCTCCCCACCTCTCCCACCTCTCTCTCTCCCCCAAACCCCGCCCTGTACTGTGCTCTCTCTCTCTACTTACCTCCCCTCCCCCCCACATCTCCCACTCCCCCGCCTCTCTCAATTCAATTCAAGGGGCTTTATTGGCATGGGAAACATATGTTAACATTGCCAAAGCAAGTGAAGTAGATATTATACAAAAGTGAAATTAACAATAAAAATGAACAGTAAGCATTACACTCACAGAAGTTCCAAAAGAATAAAGACATTACAAATGTCATAGTATGTATATATAGTGTTGTAACGATGTGCAAATGGTTAAAGTACAAAAGGGAAAATAAAGAAGCATAAATACAGGTTGTATTTACAATGGTGTTTTCTCTTCACTGGTGGACCTTTTCTTGTGGCAACAGGTCACAAATCTTGCTGCTGTGATGGCACACTGTGGTATTTCACCCAGTAGATATGGGAGTTTATCAAAATCGGGTTTTTTTCGAATTCTTTGTGGATCTGTGTAATCTGAGGGAAATATGTTTGTCATACATTGGGCAGGAGGTTAGGAAGTGCAGCTCAGTTTCCACCTCATTTTGTGGGCAGTGTAGTGTGCACATAGCCTGTCTTCTCTTGAGAGCCAGGTCTGCCTACGGTGGCCTTTCTCAATAGCAAGGCTATGCTCACTGAGTCTGTACATAGTCAAAGCTTTCCTTACATTTGGGTCAGTCACAATGGTCAGATATTCTGTCACTGTGTACTCTCTGTTTAGGGCCAAATATAATTCTAGTTTGCTCTGTTTTTTTGTTAATTCTTTCCAATGTGTCAAGTAATTATCTTTTTGTTTTCTCATGATTTGGTTATGTCTAATTGTGTTGCTGTCCCGGGGCTCTGTGGGGTGTGTTTGTGTTTGTGAACAGAGCCCCAGGACCAGCTTGCTTAGGGGACTCTTCTCCAGGTTCATCTCTCTGTAGGTGATAGGTGTAGGAATTGCTTCCTTTTAGGTGGTCTCTCTCTCTCTCCCCCCTGTTGTTTTTTCATGGCCACACTAGTTCATATCATGTGATTGGCAGAGGATTGCCTAGTTAATCGCTGGCTATAATTCCCCCCTCGCCACTGGCCTCCCCTGCAGACCTAGCCCACTGACCCTGCTGAGAGCAGCACTTCCTTTATGCCCCTGAAAGCACAGGGGATTGAGCCCTAACAACAAAAACGAATCACCCTCCTCCCCTCTCTTTCTATCGCCCGGCCGCTAGCCTGGCAGTGTGTGTGTGTGTGTGTGTGTGTGTGTGTGTGTGTGTGTGTGTGTGTGTGTGTGTGTGTGTGTGTGTGTGTGTGTGTGTGTGTGTGTGTGTGTGTCACATGAACACACACACACATCAGTCAGGTGAAGGTTAGATGCCAAACTTTTCTCTGTGACCCTTTCCAGGGATCTGGGAAGACTATCGTTGCTATGCAAACATTAGCACACATTAGCACACAGACGATAAAGTGGGTGTATCAGGGATCTGTCTGACAACTTTGGTAAAGAGACACCAGATGCTGGGAAACTAGCCCATCACCGAGCTAGATACCTTCAAATTATTTTGCCACTGAGCTTGTCCAGGTAGAAATGAACCTTTGGCATAGATCTAGGACCAGCTTACCATCACCTTAAAAACCATTAAGGGGGAACACAAAACTGACCTAAGATCAATGTCTAGGGGCATCTTAGTACATCCTACTCTGAGGGAGTCACCCCCCACAGATCACTATGGAGATGAGGGAGGGGCATTCTAATAATGACTGGGCGCCCTTCCTACCTACTGTATGAGTGACTGAATGGCTTGCGATGTCAAACTAGGGTGTTCCTGAGTCAGACAATAGGAGACAAGAACAACTGGGCCCCACCTTACTTGACAGAAGGGGTACATTAATCTGCAATGAGGATAGAATACGAGCTGTCATAAACAGTAATGACAGCTTATGTCAGCTTATAACCAGTTTATGTGGGCTCTGGTGAACTATGTGGGGAATAGGGTTTTTATTTTACAATCAGCTACCTGTCGTTTTTACACATTATACAATACATAGGGAATAGGGTGTATTTTACTGTCAGGCATCTGTGTCTGTCTGGTTTCCAGTGGCCCTGGCGTCTTTTGTCATCACAATGGGCAAAAATGTGGCTACAGGGCCATTTAGTTGTGTGGAGGTCCGTGAATGCCATCGTTGTCACATGACCAGTCTCAGCCATCGTTGTCACATGACCAGTCTCAGACATCTCGCACAAAGAGACCAACCATCCCTTTTATCACCCCATGAACCCCTTCCCTCCACTTTACCCCCATAGGCTGTGTGTGCATGTGTGCATAAACTTTGGACCATAGACAGAGTGACTGAGTATGAGCTCTGCCCCAGGCCTAAATGGCATTAATGATTACATAAGCAATAAGCATAGTGAGCCTACCAGTACCACAGCCAACTGGAGTAATTCTCCTACTGGCATAGGGTTCCCGCCTTGGGAAGGGAAGCAACATGCTGCTGTTACGAATATTATTTATTTAGATAGAAAGAATTTAGATAGTAAAGTGTCAGCGGCAGCACACTGAATCTTCCCATGACATTGACCTTGAACATGTCTGAACATGTTAAACAAAGTGGACACCAAACATCAGCATCAGCATGCCACTGTGCCATGCAAAAACTTCCCGACATCCCTGATCTTGTGAAAGTCTTCGTACACCACCTAGTGGCCAAGGGGAAAACGCAGCCACGTTGAATACCTCACGTCAACGGTGCGCGCGCAGTCATCGCCATTTTGAGTTACAGCCGCACTTCGCTGGCTGATGACTGTAAGGAAGCACGATTTCTTCGTTTCTGAAATATTTCTGCGCATTCAAAGATATAATTACTGGATACATATTGTGAGGGATTTATTTCGCTCTAAGTATGGCTCACCGAAATCTGAAACAGGTCAACATTCAAAACAACGCACCGTCGCCGAAACCTCAGCAGCAGCAGCAGTACCACCAGCAGCAGCACACAAAGCGCAACATGGACTCTCCAGGCATGGAGCGAAGGCCGAATGTTGCGGATGGGAAAACCCCACCACCAAAGCCGCCGACGGCTGCCAGCCCTGCGGCAGAGGGGGAGGGTGAAGCCGGAGAGTCGCAGGAGATGACTCTGGATATAAAGAGTTTCAGGAGACCCGGGGAGAAAACCTTCACGCAGCGATGTAGGTTGTTCATCGGTAACCTCCCGACAGACCTCACGGAGGATGAGTTCAAAAAGCTGTTTTCCAAGTATGGCGAGGCTAACGAGGTGTTTATCAACCGAGACCGAGGATTCGGCTTCATTCGACTGGTAAGACTGCGTTTTAGAGTAATCAGTAATATCTAACTTCGTGGTGAAGGAAACTCCTTTTGAATGTTGGACTTTAGGCCGCGTTAGTATCGATAGCCATCCGTTTCCCCTCGTTAGTTAGCTACTATTTATTACACAGGCGGATGGGTCTGCCTGACCAGTTGTTAAGCCTACTCCCCCACCTGAAACCATTCATTTCTTGATACATTTTACATTACATTTTAGTCATTTAACAAACGCCCTTATCCAGAGCGACTTACAGTAGTGAATGCATACATTTCATTTCATACATTACTTTTCTGTGCTGGCCCCCCGTGGGAATCGAACCCACAACCCTGGTTTTGCAAACACCATGCTCTACCAACTGAGCTACAGGGAAGGTTAATGGATACGTTGGGTCTCTTTGAAACATGCTTGACTAGATAATGGTAACACTGTCTAGTAACACTATCTAGGTGGCAATTCTCATGAATCAATCAAGAGTGCATTAAAAAACGTTTGAAAGTTTGCTATCAGCAGAGCCTAACCTTTGACCTGGTATTCTAGGAAACCAGGACGCTGGCGGAGATTGCCAAGGCAGAGCTGGACGGCACAGTGCTGGGGAACCGACCTATCCGGATCCGCTTTGCCACGCACGGCTCCGCCCTCACGGTGCGGAACCTTTCCCCTGTGGTCTCCAACGAGCTCCTTGAGGAGGCCTTCTCGGAGTTCGGCCCCGTGGAAAGGGCTATCGTTGTGGTGGACGACCGTGGAAGGCCCACGGGGAAGGGCTTTGTGGAGTTTGCCAACAAACCTTCTGCTCGTAAAGCCCTGGATCGCTGTGCTGACGGGGCGCTGCTGCTCACCACGTAAGACAACCAACGACTGCATTTACTTAGTTACCTGGTTTACGAAATAACCCAAACGCGCCAAATCAATTCCAAGCATAGTTTGTGATAACTCCCATCTCACCGTGTTGTCTCCAGGTCTCCTCGGCCTGCCATAGTGGAACCCACCGAGCAGCTGGATGAAGAGGATGGACTCCCAGAGAAGTTGCTGGTGAAATCTGTACACTACCACAAGTACGTTATACACATGATGTCCTATTGGGAGTTTTACTCTCTGTACCAGTCTTGACAACAGGAGTTCTTTATCATAACCAGTATGAATTTGTTGATTTATTCACTTGCCTGTCGGTGTGTGTGCGCACCGTTCCACTTTCCTAATAGTCTCCCTGCAGGTGTTAGTCCAGCCACTAACCCCTCTCCTCCCTGTCTCTCCAGGGAGAGGGAGCACCCCCCGCGGTTTGCCCAGCCGGGGACATTTGAGTTTGAGTACTCGTCCCGCTGGAAGGCCCTGGACGAGATGGAAAAGCAGCAGAGAGACCAGGTTGAGCGCAACATCCGAGAGGCCAAGGAGAAGCTGGAGCAAGAGATGGAGGCCGCCAAGCACGAGCATCAGCTCATGATGATGAGACAAGGTACACACACTGAGAGGAACCTCTCACACACACTGAGGAAGACGCTCACTTTTCAAGGACAAAGTTAACATGTTACCTTTTGTGTCGTGCACATATTCAACATTAGCAGACATAGCCATAGGCCTACTTCAAGTGTTGTCAGAAACTGTCACGTGTGAATACAAAAAAAACATTAATACCAAGCCAACCCCTTTCTCTCAGACCTGATGTAATACCAAGCCGACCCCTTTCTCTCAGACCTGATGTAATACCAAGCCAACCCCTTTCTCTCAGACCTGATGTAATACCAAGCCGACCCCTTTCTCTCAGACCTGATGTAATACCAAGCCAACCCCTTTCTCTCAGACCTGATGTAATACCAAGCCAACCCATCTTAGACCTGATGTAATACCAAGCCTACCCCTTTCTCTCAGACCTGATGTAATACCAAGCCGACCCCTTTCTCTCAGACCTGATGTAATACCAAGCCAACCCCTTTCTCTCAGACCTGATGTAATACCAAGCCTACCCCTTTCTCTCAGACCTGATGTAATACCAAGCCAACCCATCTTAGACCTGATGTAATACCAAGCCGACCCCTTTCTCTCAGACCTGATGTAATACCAAGCCGACCCCTTTCTCTCAGACCCGATGTAATACCAAGCCTACCCCTTTCTCTCAGACCTGATGTAATACCAAGCCTACCCCTTTCTCTCAGACCTGATGTAATACCAAGCCAACCCCTTTCTCTCAGACCTGATGTAATACCAAGCCAACCCATATTTCTCTCCCATCTTCTCTTTCTCAGACCTGATGAGGCGTCAAGAGGAGCTGAGACGTCTGGAGGAGCTTCGCAACCAGGAGCTGCAGAAACGCAAGAATATAGAGATGAGGTACGTGTGTGTACCTCCCACTCTATTTTCTACTCGTCACGAGGAGAGTCAGAGGTGTGTGTCTTAAACGTTCTCTCCTGTTTGTAGACATGAGGAGAGGCGTAGGCAGGAGGAGGAGATGATGCAGCGCCATCGAGAGCAGGAAGAGATGAGACGCCAGCCGGACAGCTTCAAGCCAAACTATGCGGACAGCGTGAGTTCACCGGACAGACACACAAACATGCACACACAAAGGCCAGACCGGTTCAAGCCTAACTTCATGAAGAGTGTGAATTCACTTGGAGAACACACACACACAGCCAACATAGACCTTCACATCAGTACAGTCAGTATCACTCATTTCTAGGTTTTTGAATACACAAACTATCACACTTTTTAACATTTTCTTCGATTCAGAGAAGCAGTGTTCACACACTTTCATTCACATGATTCTGCTGATGGTCTGCGTTTTATATGGGGATTTTGAGAACATTCTCGGATATGCTAGGGATTTTTAGGGTCCATCGATCATGTTGTTGGGTGCTGAGAAAAGAGGCCTAACAGTCCTACTGCTCTACGTCACACTGATGATGATCAAGCATACTAGGGATGGGCACGGTTAATTAAATACCCGGATATCCGACCAAATGTTAGTATTCAATTACTTGAGTGTAATTCTTTTTGATTTATTTATTTAGACCTATTTTAACGATGAAAAGGCTTTGTCTATATTACGTCACCCTTGTGACATTTTTTTATCTACAAAGAAATACCAGGACATTTGAAATTCTTAATTGAATTAAACATCAAACCTTTGAATGTAGTTTCTATAGCGGTGCGTTGTGCTACTGCTGGGTATTTAGCCCTTCAGGCTGCCCCAACTCGGTGTGCCATTTTCCCCACCTCAAATAGCAATTACAGGCACTCCCTTGACAGAGTTTCCACAATACCTGACACAGATCAATGCAAAACACTCACCAGAAAACCTTTTTTTGTAGCAGAATCAGTTCTATCGCGGCGAAAATCAGACTTCTCTTTCGCTGTTGCTGTTAGCCAAACTACCGGAAACGCAGCATCTCCACTGTTTACCTCTGCCATGTGCATGTGCATTTTTCCACTATCCGGATATCTGGGAAATATAAGTGATGATATTATTTGAATAGTAAAATAATTTTCAATACCCATTCCTAAAGCATCCCAGAATGCTGCCTTTTTTTCTTTTCAAATAGTGTCCCATATCACTATAGGAGCATGTCTTTTCTAGGTAGCTACAGATTAACATAGTGTACCGTAGTCCTGTGTGTGAAAGCCTAATAAAAATGTATTTTGGGTTGGTCTAGTTTAGGGTAGCCTACTACCTATTTAGTGCTATTTCTTATCCAAGTAGCATGTCACAATACCAACAGGGCTCTAGGTTTGGTTTTGGTATCTTCCAAAGACTTTAGCTTGAAAGACACAAACCTGATCTGAAATTGACCTCAAGCCGCTATTCATTCTCCTTCTGACGGGACTGATAGGTGTAAGCAGTGATCGCTCAATCTAACCCTCCAATGGGCTTAGGGTAGCAGCTGACGGCCACCATCTTGTTTACACCCATCTGGTCTCTTCAGATCTGCTAAAACAAAAAGAGAAAGGCCGAGGGGTTTTCATATTGGTTCATCGTTGTTTTACTGTGGTTTTCAGGGTGTATTTTTCTCACCAAACTGATGTCCAGCAGTAGCAGCCCTTCTAAGCAGTGTATCCACAATATTAGCTTCACAGCTAGCGACATAAAACACCATGTAGCTGTCCCACGTTATACGTTTATCATCAATTCAAATGTCTGCTGTATTTACCTGGGTTTTCAACACCTATTTCACTAAAGTAGTATGGGAGAGGGACACCTGCTAGAACAAAATACTGCTCTATCTCTGCTGAGTTTTCTGAAGTAATCTAGATCCTGTAACCGACAGCTTGGCTTTTTTGTGGGAACGTTAAGAGGGGAGAGGCTAATGATTGACAGACCCTTTCACCACAATGCTCATTTGTGATGCTTGAGTGTGTTCCAGATGAGAGTCCTCAATACTTCTAAGTTTTTCTATGAAGGCGATAGGGAAGCTTGAAAGTCACAGAATCTGTAAAAATTATATTGGCATGTCTGGAAATGGCCAATGTGCAAAGGCTGTGTCCTTTGGTCTCTTCACTTTATCTAATCACTTGACAAAAACACACAGGCAAAGAGTTGAGGAATCTGTCATCAGCTTTTTTTTTAGGTGGATTTTAATGTCATTCATTTCAGGCCTAAGTCTTGGTCCCAATTTTCAGTACTTCAATAGTCTCCAGTCAACTTTTTCATCATTGCAACTCTGTGATCATGGGTTGGGAAACATACTGACATTCTCAGGAAACATGTGTTTATCTACCTAGCCCTTAGTGCACTTGTATTACTGCATGCCTGTGGATGTGATGTGTCTTATGATGTTGCTGCATAATAACTTTTCTTCTCTGTTTCTATTGTGTGTTGAGAGGCCGTAGAGAAAGAGGACCGGCTGGAAATATCGTACAAAGCACCCTCTGCTGTTACAGCCAACCTTACACTACTCTTAGCATGAACTCTTGCTCCTATGCAACAGTTACAACTCCTACAGCTTAACCCAAAACAACCTGCATAAGGATTACCATAGATCTATTGTCGTTACCCTTTACCATTAGTCTTGGGGGGATGTTAGACTGGCGGCAGTCTTTAGAACATGCTCGCAAGCCTCACACATTTACGAACAACACGTATACCTAACACACTTTTTGCCTCCCTCCTTTTACATTTACATTTTAGTAATTTAGCAGACGCTCTCATCCAGAGCGACTTAGTGCATTCATCGTAAGAAAGCTAGGTGAGACAACCACATATCAGTCGTAGTAGGTACATTTTTCCTCAATTAAAGTAGTGATCAGCAATGTCAGTGCTAGTAGGAAAAGACGAGTGCAAGTTTATTTTTTTAAATGATGCTCAATCCCCCAACTTACTGCGCTATCGACCGAGGAATAAAAACCAAAAAGGGTGGTTGAATAGAAGTCCATAAGACAAGGCTGAACTACAACTTAGAAGTCAGAAGTGTCTGGCAATAATATAACTTTTAAAGATCTATCAATTGGGCACCACTTTGTATTTAATGTGTCCCGTCATTCAGAGTGCCAAAGTTGTGCTCGTGTAAAACATCCACAGGATTACAGTACAGTATATGTAGGCCTACTATTATTAGTGGCACTAGCAAAAGTCCTCACTTTAAATATTGTAAAAAAACAGACTTATAGTTATTATTATTTAGCACGCTACTCTAACACCGGTTCAGATAGAAATACCATTCAAACTTTAAAATGTGTAGACTGGTCTGGGTTAAGTTGCTTGCATATAGTTTATTTCAGAGCATATATGCCAATTTAAAAAAATAAAATAAATGTACCCCCTTTTCTCCCCAATTTCGATCTTAACTCATCGCTGCAACTCCCCAACGGTCTCTGGAGGCGAAGGTTGAGTCATGCGTCCTCTGAAACATTACCTGCCAAACCGCGCTTCTTAACATCCGCCAGCTGAACCCGGAAGCCAGGCGCACCAATGTGTTGGAGGAAACACCGTTCACTTGACGACCAGGGTCAGCCTGCAGGCGCCCGGCCCACCACAAGGAGTCGCTAGAGCGCGATGAGCCAAATGAAGCTCCCCCTGTCAAACACTCCCCCTAACCTGGACGATGCTGGGCCAATTGTGCGCCGCCCTATGGGATTCCCGATCACGGACGGTTATGTGATACAGCCCGGGATCGAACCCGGGTCTGTAGTGACACCTCTAGCACTACGATGTAGTGCCTTAGACCGCTGCGCCACTCGGGAGGCCCTGCATATATACTTTTTAAATTATTAAACTTTTTGTCCTTCTTAAAAAACTTTGTATAACAATGTGACTTTTTACACATCAGCTACTTTGACCACTTTCCCAACAATTTAAACACAACTTAGAGGACATGAAATATTGGTCTTCTGAAATCGGAAAGGAATTATCTTCTAACAATCAAACTATACAGCTGTTTTAGGAACCGCATCAACTACTATCTCTTCACTTTTACAAACTTTTGACGAGTTTCATAAAAGCTTAGTGTATGAAATCTTTAGTCTGCTTTTCAAATCTGAAATCAGAACAGCAATATCAAATTATAACACTTACTCCAGCTAACCCATGGTCTACCTATCTAAAACAGTCACTACTGCAACGTAGGCTACTGCTACTAGTACTTCTGGGATACTTACTACTACCTAGTCTCCCACTGAAGCCTTCTATTCACTATTTATAAATCATCCACGCCCTCTACGACACCAGACTTACATTTTCAACACTAACAAACTTCTACCACTAGGTGTAACATATTCCTCTCCCCTAATTATAGCCTAAAACGTTTCTAATTCCTTATGAGTAAAAGTGTTGTAGTCTGAGTGTATTTACTGTATTTGTGAAGAAATATGTGATCGAACTCCCCCACACGCCAAAGTATTAAGGTTTTTATAGTTGTCTATCATAGTATGGGCTTTGGTAGTATGGGCTTATCAGACTAGATATTTTAACATTTAACTTTGGCTATAAATCTTCACTTCACTTAAGTAAAATGTTTTACATTTCTTCAACTACCACAAAAATACTTTCAAAGACCTAAAGCAAGTCCCACAATTTTTTGTTAATTGATAATTACCTTCAAGTTACTTTTTAAGATAAAAAAATTATGTTTTAGTAGTACTGCATACTGTACTTTAGAGAGTATTTATCCATAAACATTTGTGTGGAAATTGTTCCAGGCAAAATACCTATATCGGATATTCTGATCAATACTCAAGATTTAATTCCAACAAATACTGTACATTTTGTTTTGTTTCTCGTTTAACAGTTCTCGTTCTTTTTCTTTTAAAGTTTCTTGCATTTAATTAACTCAACATTATAAATTACAAACCTTTGTAATACTGTCACGAGTCATGTTAATTAACATGACATTTTAATATCCCATACTGCACTTACCTCTGTACTCAACAGAGACGAGAGTGTGTGTGAGAATTTGTTGCCGCGTGTGTGTGTGTGTGTGTGTGTGTGTGTGTGTGTGTGTGTGTGTGTGTGTGTGTGTGTGTGTGTGTGTGTGTGTGTGTGTGTGTACTTAAACTACTTCATGTGCTTGTCTTGATGGAGTGTTGTGTGCAAGCATGTGTGATGGAAGTGTTCGATCTTCAATGTGGAACATTTGCATTGATATTCCAGGTAAGTATATTCAGGTGGAGCTGTAACTATATAACTAGAACACAATTTGTCCCACAAAAGATGAGTGAATGCAACTGGTGAAGGATTTTTAGTGTCCATCCCTCATTAACTATTTAAATGTAACATGATTTGAAATATAGTATATTAATATGGAATATATCATATATGTACTATTTACCCATGTTTACTTTGTTTTAGCTGGCCAGTTTAAAATTCACAGGAAACTCAGATTTTACAACATATATCTTAAGACATTTTGGACTAGGAGGTGTATTCTGTGGTTCTGCAATGTTTAGAATGTTGCTGGTAGAAATGCAATGTGTAGAGCTGACACTGTTCTCTATTACACGTTACAGAGCATGTCTGTTCTAAACAATGCTTTTCTATCTGTAACGCTTCTGACTTGGACAATATAACGTAGCACACAGGACTATACTGTGTGTATCATATTTGTATGATGGTGTGAGTGAGCGAGTTGGGAGGATGAGTGTACTTGCATATTATTTGTGTCTGCGAGTGTGTGGGGGGGGGTTGAGTGATAATGTGTACTTACGTGTGAGTGTGTGGGGGCATGTTTATTGCATGTCCTTTATGATAAGATATTCTATGTGAGTGTGTGAGAGGGGAGGTCAGTGTTGTTAATGTGTGTGCTTTGTACAGCTTCATTTGTGGGTTTGTGTAGCGTACATATATATTTTTGTGTACTAATGTTTAGGTCGTCTGAACATCAATGTGTGGAGGGGATTTGGGGATTTATCTACTTTCAATCTTTTCTCTTGCATATTTATCAGTAACCCTTATTCCTCTATTAGGCTGAAATTACCACAACAAGGTCACTTCAGTGTTTGATCAACTTTGGACTAAATCCATGTTATATTTTGGCTTGTCCCATATTAAGTTATATACTCATCACATACGGACCAATATTGACCTTTTTAGATGGACCTTGAGAATCCATACTGGACACATAAGTAGCTTGTTAAGCAAACCTAGGAAGATGTTCATTCCGTATGTACTCCTCTCTCACTACATTCTTACATATCCAATACAGTATCATTCCACACACAGCTTTTGTAACTCCTCCTTCAGGACTTCTTCTATCACCGTTGGGAGAACATTATTAGCCTTATTCCCTGGCTGTTGCTTATATATCTGTGTGACTGTTGTGATGTGTGAGGAATCATCCTACACATGTCCTAATGGTCCTAGTAGTTATTGTCCACAAGGTTTACGGGTGCACCACTCTTCTTCACTTCTTCCAGAGAGAACAGGAAATGAGAATGGGTGAACTGGGCCCTCGTGGAGCCATTAATATGGGAGGTAGGGTCATAACGATGACTCAGCACTGACTGGTCCATGAACAACCATAAACTACCCCCTCCCCCTTTCGGTGTCTACAGATCTAAAGGAACTGGGAAGGTGTTGGCCATATGGCTAGGTTTGTGAAATTCTGGGAACTTTCTCAATTCCCAGGGACTGGGATTCCTGGAAAGCCTGGGAATTTGGGGAAAGTTACTGGAGTTTTGCCGCCCTAGCCATAAGGCAGAAGTTCCCCTAAGCCCATTGGAAGGCTAGGTGGAGCCACCGCCATATTGTGTGCACCTGGCTAGTTCCTTCAGGTCGGCAGACATTAAAGGGCTAGGAGCAGGGCTAGGGATATATTGTGAGGCTCTGAACGGGATGGGCTGTGTGAGGCTCATGGTGGCTCCTTCACCACTTCATGAATGTAACCCGGGGCTGCACATCACCTACATACTGTGTGTACTGAAGTACTAATACTACTGGGGGGAAAATGCTCATGTGGCGTAGTCCGAGAACATGCTAATTATGTTTTTGTGTCACTGATTAGATGTGAGTGAGAGTGACTAGGGTGTAAGTGTGTTTTGGGGGATTGTGAGACTGAAATAATTGTGGAGGGGTTAAAGCTATCCATCACTGCAAATGATTTCTGTCATGGAATTGTTTAGAGAACCAAAAAAATGTGTATGACTAAATGGTGTAACTCAGTTTTAATACATGTACAGAATTATCCTCTTTCCTGACAAGTAATGATGGTCATGCCTTTTTTTTCATGAAAAAGGAGTTTTGCAGTCGATCTGAGATTGACTTTCATTTCAGTCATGGGATTTCTTTTGTTTTTACCCCTGATTTGAGTGTGGAGAAACTGAGTACATGAATTCGTAGAAAGTCATGTCTACTTTTTTTTGTGTGAATTTTCCATGACTTCACTGCTATGAGCTTTTTTGTTATCAGGTCATTTGTTATTTAGTCAACTGGTTGAAGGAAACCATTGTTTTCTTTAGTCCTTAATGTATTATGTAACTTCACTTTTGCTCTTTCTACAGACCTACTTATTTATCGTGCCACACATGTGGAAGGTTACCTGATTCGAACAATAGATGAGGCCCAAACCGAACCTACATTTCTAGCATGAGGGTTTTTAGCAAACATTTTGTATCAGCAGTAGCCACCAATCCCAACACTTGGTAAACGTTCTTATCTACAAGCTTAGAATAAACCTATCCCTTTGTTTGTATTTACATTTTATGTGTGTGTATGTTTACTACTTACAAACATAATGGTGTGTGTTGTTCAATGAGATGGTGGATTATTCTTTTTTTGGGGGGGGGGGGCTTTTTGCAGTATCATTTCTGTGTACATATACCATCTAGGAAAGTTGATCATCTGTTCATTTCTAGCAGTGTGGGTGGGGTCAATTCATAACTAATACAGCTCTGTCTCATTTAGGACCTAGAAAGCATAATGAACTCTTTACTCGTGTTTCCATTAGTAGTTGATGCAACATTTTCTATCTTTTTTAGTTAAATGACTTGTCATCCTGCTGATGCTTTTACAGTGTTCTCAAAGACCTGTATCGTATGGCTGTGAATGCTGTGAATGGGCTTTGGGATTTGGGTCCGGGGTTGAATATCTGGCAATGGTGATGTGCAGTCACGGTTTTTAACCTAGAAGCAGAGCTGGGTGATGGCGTTCTTTCGCCTGAAATCGGAAATTCATCCAGATTATCTGAGGGCCTCTCGCAGCTTGTCCCACATTGCTATTTTACTGTAATGGAAGTGTTACTCTGTTGATTGAATGGTATGATACACTGCTCCTGATCCCAATGACATGTAGCTAGTCTGTTGTAGGCATCTATCTGCTAACGTTGGATTTTGGTTGTTCCGCTTATATATTAATACAACTTGACCAATTTTAAGGCATAACCTAATGATTACAGGTGCTGTAGACTGTTAACCTGCCATATGAAATCATCAACAAATGATGTACGTTTTTAAGTCTTTTTTTATATATACTAAACCAAAAAATTTGCGTAACATGCAACAATTTCAAATATTTAACTGAGTTACAGTTCATAGAAGGAAATCAGTCAATTAAAAAATTCATTAGGCCCCCAGCTCATGTAACATGGGACCAACATTTTACATGTTGTGTTAATTTTTATTCAGTGTACATATCGATATGGATATCTCACCACAGACTAACAAAATTTGATATGTTTTCAATTGTGTACCAATATTGACTTATTTTTCCCTATCAAACTAGGAAACAAAACATTTGACACCTACATAATTGGCATTGCTTGTGTGACCAACAACCAACGTTAGCTAGCTCTGTCAGCCCTGAGAGATTTTTACACCACTCTACAACAACAAACAGTACACACGGGGTGTGGTGGGTGGGGTTTACTTCCAGTGTGACCAAACGATGCTACGTTGTTTTGCGTGTAGATGGGTTTAACCCCGCCTCTGTTGCTGGGGCCAGTGTAAACCAGGGACCCCCTCAAATGATGGGCATAGGCATGAGCGGAAGGGCCGGCGCCATGGGCCCCGAGGGAACTCCAAACATGGGCGCACCAAACATGATGCCAGACAATGGAGCCATGGTAATGTATGCGCTAAGATGGGCGCTTACTCTCAACCTCTCAATTTCTCTCTCAATAACTTCCTCTCCTTAACCTGCTCAACCCTTGGTACTGAATAGAAACTGCAGTGTATTGTTTTCAGGTTTTAACCAGTGGTGAGAGGAGATGCCAGAGGCTATTTAGATGCTGCTTATGGACATTACATTCCAAGGTGTTTTGCCAGTAACTTTGATTTTAATAGTTGATAATACATATATCTTGTCCAGCTGGTCTTTTCTGGCATCTTTTCCCTTACCATTGCGATATCTTTATTCATAATATCGTAGTATCTCGTGGTGGTGATTAGCAAATTGAGGTTAAAATAATAACATTTACTCCCCTGACTTCACTGTTCACATGAGGTTAGTGTGGGTTAGGAAAGGGATTCTCATAGCTTAAATCAGCTCTGCACCCATAACTAATGGATTGATTCCTCTCTCCCTCTTCTGACTCTGCCCGGAACTCCTCTGCTTGCCTACTTTGACGTTCGGAACGCCTTCTCATTGCCTCGCCAAAACGAACATTGTTATTGAATATCCCTCCCATCTGATTCTTCTGCATCTGGACTGCTCATAATCTCCACCAAACCTATCCCTTTATACTGTAGCTGCGCAACGATAGGTTCCCCCAGGGGGCTCCTAATCAGATTGGTTCGTCCCCCATGAGTGGCCGTCCAGGTGTCGAGTCCCCTCAGCAGCAACAGGCAGTGGGGGCAGGGCTTATGGGGGCAGGGCCTGGGCCTGCAGTGGGGGGGCCAGCAAGCTTCGGGAGGGGAATCCCCGTTGTGGGAAACTATGAAGGGCCTAACAACAAACGTCGCAGATACTGATTGTGTTATTATGTTTACATTTTTTTCAACGGTGTACCCCAAGGCTCAATCTTTGGATCTCTTGCTTTTCCTTTCTCATTATGTAAAATAACTGATTTATTTTCTCGTCAAATGTTTTTCTTTTAATTTGGGCTGATTATTTCCCTCAGCTTCTTCATGTGTCCCGAATGTTGACTGAGGGGGAGGGGGGACTTTTTTATATCACAAGCCAGGCCCAATGTTGATGCAAAAACACAAATCTTCAATGTTGGCCGCCAAAGGCCAATATCAACTGCGATGTATCTTGATGTAGTCAGGTCTGTAGGTGAGGTTTAGGCCAATATTAACTGTGATGTATCTTGATGTAGGCAGGTCTGTAGATGGCTTATAAACTTCTGTATGATGTCGTTTCTTGCTTTTTGCTTTGTATCCTATCCTCCTGTTTTTGTTGTTTTCAGTAGTTCCTAGTAACAATAAGTGAAGACCTGCATTGCCTCTGCAATGGTTAGCTTGCTTTGATTTCCTCCCATCCATGGAATGCATTTCAGGTACAGTGCATCCTGTAGTAGTTGTTTGGCTAACTGCAATAAAACTGTGAAATGCCATTTTGTGAATACTAAGTTGATTGAAGTAAAAAAAAAAAAAAAACGATTTTGTAGCCTCTCTCTCTTGCCTTTTTAGATATTTGGGATTTTCTCACCCTTGTTTCAAGTATTGTGAACTCAAATGAATCTCTTAATTTTTCAGAGCAGAGAGCCAAAATGATGTCCGTGTAAAACATACACACCCTTATGTTGTCACCCAGAGTCACATTTGTTTATTTGCAAGCTATAGCACACGATATTTTACAAAGCTAGGTTTTAAAGGACCATAGAGTTTAGTCTGCTTCATGTTTTCTTTTTTGCCAAGGAAAATCTGGTATCGTAGTATTGTGATACTGGTATTGATACTGGTATTGGTACATCACTATTGGGTGTAATTGATCCTCAACCAGGCAAAATACCTATATTGGATATTCTGATCAATACATTAAGAGTTTAATTTGAACCAATAGGCTACTCTACATTTTGTTACTCATTTCTCATTCTTTTTCTGTATATTTAAAGTTTCTTGCATTTAATCTTTTGTAATATTGTTATGTTAATTAACATGACATTTGAATATCCCATACTCGTGCACTTACCTCTGTACTCAAGAGCGAGAGAATTTGTGTTGCCGTGTGTGTGTGTAGTAACATAGTAAAATCATGTGCTTGTCTTGAGTGAGTGTTTTGTGCAAGCATGTGTGATGAGTGTTTTGTGATCTTCAATGTGTAACATTTGCATTATATTCCAGGTAAGTATTTTCAGGTGGAGCTGTAACTACACTACATGACAGTATGTGGACACCTCATCAAACATCTCATTCGAAAATCATGGGCATTAATATGGAGTTGGTCACCCCTTTGCTGCTATAACTGCTTCTGGGAAGGCTTTCCACTAGATGTTGGAACATTGCTGCGGGGAATTGCATCCATTCAGCCACGAGCATTAGTGAGGTCGGGCACTGATGTTGGGCGATTAGGCCTGGCTCACAGTCGGCGTTCCAATTCATCCCGAAGGTGTTCGATGGGATTGATGTCAGGGCTGTGCAGGCCAGTCAAGTTTTTCACACCGATCTCGACAAACCATTTATGTATGGACCTCGCTTCATGCACAGGGACATTGTCATGCTGAAACAGTAAAGGGCCTTCCCCAAATGTATTTATTTTGATTAAATATCCAAAACATACAATATACTTGCAGTGAAGCCGCTCAGCAACTACACCATACCAGTCATCCAACAGACTCCCATTCAGAGCGACACACAGAAGCATCCAGGGTCAACGCCCTGCTCAAGGGCATGTCAACAGATCTCCCATAAGGCCAAAAACAGGGATCCAAACCCGCCTAGCCCGAACCATGAAAAACAGTCTGACCATTGTTCCTCGTCCACCAAACTTTACAATTGGCTCTATGCATTGGGGCAGGTAGTGTTCTCCTGGCATCCGCCAAACCCAGATTCGTCCGTCAGACTGCCAGATGGTGAAGTGTGATTCATCACTATAGAGAAAGCGTTTCCACTGCTCCAGAGTCCAATGGCGGCGAGCTTTACACCACTCCAGCCAATGCTTGGCATTGCGCATGGTGATCTTAGGCTTTTGTGTGGCTGCTCGTCCATGGAAACCCATTTCATGAAGCTCCCGGCGAACAGTTTGGAACTCAGTAGTGAGTGTTGCAACCGATGACAGGCAATTTCTACATGCTTCAGCACTCTGCGGTCCCGTTCTGGGAGCTTGTGTGACCTACCACTTTGTTGCTCCTAGACATTTCCACTTCACAATAACAGCACTTACTGGGGGCAGACATTTGACAAACTAACTTGTTGGAAAGGTGGCATCCTATGATGGTGCCACGTTGAAAGTCACTGAGCTCTTCAGTAAGGCCATTCTACTACCAATGTTTGTCTATGGAGATTGCATGTGTGTGTGCTCGATTTTATACACCTGTCAGCAATGGGTGTGGCTGAAATAGCCAAATCCACTAATTTGAAGGGGTGTCCAAATACTTTTGTGTGTGTAAATATGTATGTGTGTCTATAACTTGAACACCGATAAACCCACTACAGATGAGTGAATGCAACTGGTGAAGGAATTCGTTTAGTGTCCATCCCTCATTAAGTATTTGAATGTAACTCATGATTTTGAATATAGTATGTATGTTTAATTTGTGTTAGCTGGACAGTTTTTTTTTTATTCAGAAGAAACTCATATCTTGCAACATCTTAAGACATTGAATTTAGATTTTTGGACTAGGTGTATTCTGTGGTGCTGCAATGTTTAGAATGTTGCTGATAGAAATGTAATGTGTAGAGCTGACACTGTTCTCTATTACATGTTACAGAATGTCTGTTCTAAACAATGCTTTTCTATCTGTACCTCTTCTGACTTTGACAATATAATGTAGCATACAGGACTATGCTGTGTGTGTATTTGTATGATTGAGCGAATGGGGAGGATGTGTTGAGTGATAATGACGTGCACTTACGTGTTTGCGAGGGAGTGGGGGCAGATTTAATGGCATGTCCTTCAACAAGATGATTTGTGATTTTAGTAGTCTTATGTCAGACTGACTGCAGGAATGTCCACCAGAACTGTTGCCAGATAAATTAATGTTCATTTCTCTACCATAAGCCAACTCCATTTTAGAGAATTTGACAGTACGTCCAACCGGCCTCACAACCGCAGACCATGTGTGATCACGCCAGCCCAGGACCTCCACATCCGGCTTCTTCACCTGCAGGATTGTCTGAGATTAGCCACCCGGATAGCTGATAAAAGTGTGGGTTTGCACAACCGAAGAATTTCTGCACAAGCTCATCTGCATGCTCGTCATTCTCACCAGGGTCTTGACCTGATTGCAGTTCTGCCTCGTATCAAATCAAAGTTTATTTGTCACGTGCGCTGAATACAACCGGTGTAGACCTTACTTACAGGCTCTAACCAATAGTGCAAAAAAGGTATTAGGTGAACAATAGGTAGGTAAAGAAATAAAACAGTAAAAAGACAGGCTACATACATACATACATACAGTTAGTCAGGCTGATTGAGGTAGTATGTACATGTAGATATGGTTAAAGTGACTGCATAAATGATGAACAGAGAGTAGCAGTAGCGTAAAAGAGGGGGTGGTGGGTGGGACACCATGCAGATAGCCCGGTTAGCCAATGTGCGGGAGCACTGGTTGGTCTGCCCAATTGAGGTAGTATGTACATGAATGTATAGTTAAAGTGACTATACATATATGAATAAACAGAGAGTAGCAGCAGCGTAAAAGAGGGGTTGGGGGGGCACACAATGCAAATATTCCGGGTAACCATTTGATTACCTGTTCAGGAGTCTTATGGCTTGGGGGTAAAAACTGTTGAGAAGCCTTTTTGTCCTAGACTTGGCACTCCGGTACCGCTTGCCATGCGGTAGTAGAGAGAACAGTCTATGACTGGGGTGGCTGGGGTCTTTGACAATTTTTAGGGCCTTCCTCTGACACCGCCTGGTGTAGAGGTCCTGGATGGCAGGCAGCTTAGCCCCAGTGATGTACTGGGCCGTACGCATTACCCTCTGTAGTGCCTTGCGGTCAGAGGCCGAGCAATTGCCATACCAGGCAGTGATGCAACCAGTCAGGATGCTCTCGATGTTGCAGCTGTAGAACCTATTGAGGATCTCTGGACCCATGCCAAATCTTTTTAGTTTCCTGAGGGGGAATAGGCTTTGTCGTGCCCTCTTCACGACTGTCTTGGTGTGTTTGGACCATTCTAGTTTGTTGTTGATGTGGACACCAAGGAACTTGAAGCTCTCAACCTGCTCCACTACAGCCCCGTCGATGAGAATGGGGGCGTGCTCGGTCCTCCTTTTCCTGTAGTCCACAATCATCTCCTTAGTCTTGGTTACGTTGAGGGATAGGTTGTTGTTCTGGCATCACCCGGCCAGGTCTCTGACTTCCTCCACCTTCGATGGCCACTGGCACACTGGAAAAGTGTGCTCTTCACGGATGAATCCCGGTTTCAACTGTACTGGACAGATGGCAGACAGCATGACGTCGTGTGGGTGAGCGTTTTGCTGATGTCAACGTTGTGAACAGAGTAACCCATGGTGCCGGTGGGGTTATGGTATGGGCAGGCATAAGCTATGGACAACGAACACAATTGCATTTTATCTAATGCAATTTGAATCCACAGAGATACCGTGACGAGATCCTGAGGCCCATTGTTGTGCCATTCATCCGCCGCAATCACCTCATGTTTCAGCATGATAATGCACACTCCATATCGCAAGGATCTGTACACAATTCCTGGAAGCTGAAAATGTCCCAGTTCTTCAATGACCTGCATATCTACCAGACGTGTCACACATTAAGCATGTTTGGGATGCTCTGGAAGTCAAGATCAACGTATACGACAGCAGGTTCCAGTTCCCGCCAATAACCAGCAACTTTGCACAGCCATTGAAGAGGAGTGGGAAAACATTCCACAGCCACAATCAACGGCCTGATCAACTCTATGCAAAGGAGATGTCACGCTGCATGAGGCAACTGGTGGTCACAGCAGATACTGACTGGTTTTCTAAACCACGCCCCTACCTATTTTATTTTTTTAAGGTGTCTGTGACCAACAGATGCATATCTGTATTCCCAGTCATGTGAAATCCATAGATAAGGGCCTAATGAATTTATTTCGATTGATTTCCTTATGAACTGTAACTCAAGTCTTTGGAATTGTTGCATGTTGTTTTATATTGTTCAGTGTAATTTGGCCCCCAAAAATGTCTCAACAGAATGAAACATAACTAGTTTAAACCTTCACAAAAGTTTTGAACAGGCTTTTATTGCAGCGATTACCAACAAAGGCAGGTGCCTTCTGTAGGCCTACACAATAAAAAACAGTTCAAACTTATTTTAGCCAACAAAAATGTCTCAACAAAGAAACAAAACACTTTTTGCAATAATAATATACAATACTAAAACAAATTATAATCAATACGAAAATAATATTTTCACTATACTATACTTCGCTAATGGAGATCCTAATAAATTAAATCAAAATCCTCTAATTTTACGTCATCTTCGCAATCAATAGTAACCTAAGCTTGGGCTGTTGCGGTGACCATATTACCTCCACGCCGGCGGTCACGAGTCACGAAGGCAGTCAAATTCCACATGACCGTTTAGTCAAAATAATTAGGCTTCTCCAAGCTCTGATAGTGTTGCTGGCCATTAGTAGCCTACTGAACCTGCTAACTGCCTGCTTCTCAGCACTCTATTGTCCCTCGAATCACTCTGACATCAATGCAAATGTATTCAAATCTAATAAAACGCTCATGAACTTATGTTGTGCAACATTTCTATAGGCTATGAAATTGCGGGAGAAAACAGAGTGATGGCCGCTAATAAAAAGAGGAGGATCCCATCAGCTTTCTATAGGCTAGACCTAGTATATTTATTTCTCAACTTTCCTAATATTAAGCACATTGCTTATATTTACAACAGGAGTATAGCCCACCTGGCTGGCATGAAATAAACCACAGGGAAAAGCATCCTCCATTCGTTATTTAAGTACATAGATGACGTGTATTTTTTTCCTACTGCCCCTGTTTCAATACACGTGCATGATAATGGTCCATTCTAAATCAAAACAAATTTCACACATTATTTAGTATATGTAAAGACGAATAAATCAAGAATAGTCTGATGGGTGACAATATTAGCTTATCACTAGTGAATTATATATTATCACTTGTGAATTATGCCCAGCATATTTTATAGCCCTTAGGCCTATATGTTTTAAGGTTTGTATCACAACTAAAGTGGCCAAATAACTTCTTAAAATGAATCACATTAATCTGCTTTAAAAGGGGTGTAGAGCCTAACTGGCATACATAAGTAGCGTGTGAATTTCAAGTTTGGGGAAGATCATTTTCACTATAAAAATGCACCTTTTTAATAAAAGCATTACATGCATAATTGCATTTGCGGTCACATTTGATAATGGTGTTTTCCGCTAATGGAACATTCACGCTTATAGCCTACTACTATGTGCACAGTACTGTGCGTATAATGTGAAGAAATAGCCTAATAGGTATTAAACATTTAAAGCTGATGTTCTGATCTGTTGCATCAGCCACATTGCATAAAAGTTTTTTTTTTATGCTAGTGGTTGTATTAATTTGGGATCTATCGCATCCCACAACTGTCCCAGACGGTTTGGAATATTTATTTCTCGCACTGAATAGAATAGGTCAACTTTTGTACTATGGGGGATAGTAGATTGACATAGGCTAGTGCTTTTGCTGTTCATTTGGCCTACTCATCTTGTTGGCTGACAAAGTAAATGTGGACAGTCCTTCCCATATCTTCAATATGCGCCACGTAATTAGATAAGGACGTGTGCAGTTGCATCCCTGATGTGTCTGTCTTCACTTGTAGCCTGTAAGAAAGACCTGATCATGTGACCAAGAGCCATGTGAGTGAGAGCCGCTTCGGATTGCGCAGCACACTCAGGGAGAAGGGCACAAAGCAGCACTCCGGCCCGCAAAGGGCATGGTTTTTTTTAGGGTTCATTAGGCCACAAAGGGGATGCCGCCATGAAATTCGAGGCATTATCAAGTGCTTGTCAAATTGTGAATGAGAGACTATTGAAGTGTGTACAGCCTGTGCAAAAACAAAGCAGAGCTCATGCCTTTTCAAGTGACTTTTTTTCAAATCATCATTTGTCTCATCATGCAGCCTTACAATGTATTAAAAAGCAAAACATATAGCCCAACATTTGTAGAACAACAGGTTACATTGATAACTAAATTGAGCATAAAGGAGTACATATTTATTTGTTAACGCACTCCCTCAAATTATTGAGGAAATATATTTTGTTCAACTTTGTTCAATTGTATTCTTAATACTATGAAATAATGCCATGGAATTATAAGCAAATCTTGTCTGCTAAAGGAACTAGTGTAGCCCACAACCATTTGGCATAGCCACATCAAGGCCTAACATAAGGACAACTCAGAGTATGCTATTTTGTTCTGAAATAGACTACATTTTCTTCATATCATGCTTCTTTAGACCTGTCTAAAATAAATAATGGATTTATTGTGAAGGTGTAGGCTATGTTACATGGATTTAGACTTTTTAAAATTGTAGGCTATATGTTGAAAACAGGAGATGCTAAATGTGTTCATGTTAATTAACGGTCAATTACCTTATTTGCTTGACAATCACCGGCTGATGAAATTTCGTGACTGCCCTAGCCTAGGCCAAGTCTCCATTCACTCGCTCTCTCCGTCTCCACATCAGAAGGTACATGAGGTGAGCAGCCGGACCCAGTTTCAGCTATACATTTTATTGAGTTGCAATTGGCTGACACATAACAAGCTTGCGTAGTTGTCATCACCTCACACACACATTAAAGAGGACGGTTCCGGTCGGTAAATCAATTTCAATTGCACGTACCTGAGACCGTGACAATTATATCAGATTATATCTGAGTCAAAAGTCTGACATTTAGAACCCGCTCGGGTCCCTGGTCAGATCTCAACATTTCAGGCCTGTTGGACCTGTGAAGACGTCTATATGGAGGTGTTGTCTGTTGACATGCCACTAGTATTGATGAAATAACAGCATTTCTGTAGCCTGTTGGTATCCTAGCAGCAGGACTGACAAACACTGCTTTAGGGCCATCTGTTCCGTTTAACACAAGTCCTTACAACATACACCTGTCATTAGTATCCTGAATGAATGTTGTTTCATTGTCCTCTGTGACATGACATACTACTAATCCACTTGGTGGAACCCACTGTTCATTAGTAGAATGAAGGATGAATTTATAAGTGAGTCAATGAATGAAGGATGCTTGTCCTTCAAGTGGATATTACCTGGCGACCATCTCAAGGCCGCAGCACTGTCGGTCATTCTAAGGGGTGGGTCTGATTTGTCCTGTTTCACTGAAACATGTACCACATGGAGTTTCGTATTGCATCTGTCTGACACACACACACACACAATTGTTTTCTCAATCGATATTTATATGTTTGTCATCTACAAAACGTACACCCAGAGAGGGGGTCCCAGGATCGAGTTTGGGAAACCCTGATCTACTAAGTAAATTAACCTCATCAACCAGTACTCATCATAAGCCAATTGACATATCAATATAACGAGTAGTAATGATGGATTGCTGGCCTGTTTTACAGATAGAGGTCTGGTGTCAACAACCCCATGGGTACACAACTATGATCCTTGAAGGCAGCTGGTTTTCATCCTAGTGTAATATCAGGGGATGTATTCCGTGAGGTGAAACAGTGATCGTTTCAGATCAACATCGAAGTTAATGAGAAGAGCTGACATGATTTACTCATCTAATGACAGACAACCATATGTTACATTTTAGTCATTTAGCAGACGCTCATATCCAGAGCAACTTACAGGAGGAATTAGGGTAAGTGCCTTGTTCAAGGGCACATTGACAGATTTTTAACCGAGTCTCTTGGATTCAAACCAGCAGCCTTTTGGTTACTGGCCCAACGCTCTCACTAGGCTACCTGCTGCCCTGTTCTAATCTTTACAATGTATTTCTATCTGTAGAGGTAGTTTTCCTGGGTTGTGATAGGTCGACTGGTGTGGATGTGGTTTTAATCATGTCATTGTCTCCCTCTGTTCCCCAGGTGCACTCACTCTACATGCTGCAGATATGAGACCAGAAAACGGGTTAAAAACAACATAAACATTGCTCTTCAGTGTTACCTCATTCCAACTGTTTTTATTATGATTCCCTACAGGTAAGTGTTGATTTTTCCTCCTATTTATTCTTCAACACAGTGTTATGTCTCTTATTACAGTAAATAAAAAAATACATCTTTCAAAAACCAAAAGTGTTTGGTGCCTTATTCCTTTATTGATTGATTTCAGAGGTAATGACAAAGGAGTGTGACTTTAGTGTATGATTCTCACGCTAGTATTGTTATGCTTAGAAATTCCGTTTATTTAAACTTGTTCTCTGAATTAAGCAAGTTTTGTGTGAAATAATACTCAGGACTATGTTAGATTTGATTAGAAAGCAATAAAAAACAGGCCAAATCAACGTTGGTGTCATGGTCTTGTCTTGGGACCCTCATTGAAACTGAAAACAGCTCATACTGCTCAAAGATCACAATACCGCAACAATACCATAACTTGTGAAATCGTTGGGAATTCATTTATCCGATGCCTGTTCTGTGTCACAGATGCGACGTTATAGCAAAATAGCTGGAAATTCAGCGCAGAGAAGAGGCTACTTTTGTCTTACAGTGCATTTGGAAAGTATTCAGACCACTTGACTTTTTCCACATTTTGTTACGTTACAGCCTTATTCTAAAATGTATTACATTGTTTTCTTTCCCTCAATCTACACAGAATACCCTACAATGGCAAAGCAAAAACAGGTTTTTAGAAGTTTTTGCAAATGTTAAAATATATATATATATTTATATCACATTTACATAAGATTCAGACCCGTTACTCAGTACTTTGTTGAATCACCTTTTGGCAGTGATTACAGTGTCGAGTCTTCTTGGGTATGACGCTACAAGCTTGTCACACCTGTATTTGGGGAGTTTCTCCCATTCTCCTATGCAGATCCTCTCAAGCTCTGTCAGGTTGGATGGGGAGGGTTGATGCACAGCTATTTTCAGGTCTCTCCAGAGATGTTCAATTGGGTTCAAGTCCAGGCTCTGGCTGGGCCACTCAAGGACATTCAGAGCCTTGTGCCGAAGCCACTCCTACGTTGTCTTGGCTGTGTGCTTAGGGTCATTGTCCTGTTGAAAGGTGAACCTTCGCCCCAGTCTGAGGTCCTGAAAAACATCCCCACAGCATGATGCTGCCACCACCATGCTTCACCGTAGGGATGTTGCCAGGCCAAAGAGTTCAATCTTGGTTTCATCAGACCAGAGAATCTTGTTTCCTCATGGTCTGAGAGTCCTTTATAGGTGCCTTTTGGCCAACTCCAAGCGGGCTGTTATGTGCCTTTTACTAAGTAGTGGCTTCCGTCTGGCCACTCTACCATAAATGCCTGATTGGTGGAGTGCTGCAGAGATGGTTGTCCTTCTGGAAGGTTCTCCCATCTCCACAGACGAACTCTCAGTGATCATCGGGTTGTTGGTCACCTCCCTGACCAAGGCCCTTTTCCCCTGATTGCTCAGTTTGGCCGGGCGGCCAGCTCTAGGAAGAATCTTGGTGGTTCCAAACTTCTTCAGCGGATTTTGCGCATCAGTTTGAAAATACGTGTCATTCTATAGGTCCGTGGACAGAGCTCTTAAAAAAAAATATATCAAACCTTATTATTTATGTAGCTTAAAGGCTCATCACAAATGACCAGATCCTGACATAGGCAAGACTAAACTAACTATTCTCCATAGGTCATGACCGCGAATTTCAACGGACCGCGGCTGACTGCCCATGTAGTCATGTTGTCTAAACTCGTAGGCACTGACGCTTGTGGTGATCAGTGGCATGTTATAGAGCCTATACACAATTATGTAGGCTACAGGTTAGTCGTTAAGGTTGTAAAAATTTGGAAGTTCAAGTGACTGTCTCACTGACCTAGGCCAATTTGGACTCAGGACTGGTCACATGGCCCACTACGTTGAGTGTCAATCATCAAATCATTAGAATGAGAAACTTTTTTTTTACGAATAAATATTGATTGTTTATTCGATTAAATATGCAGATTAAAAAACATAGACGCATTTATATTTTCTGTGTTGTCTGGAAGCCACGACTATTAATTGGCCAAAACATATGGTGCACGGATCGAACCAGAACCGATATGTAAAAACTACATTTGAATAATCAAATCATTATTCCGTTTCTCGTTATTTAATATACTGCTCAAAAAAATAAAGGGAACACTTAAACAACACATCCTAGATCTGAATGAAAGAAATAATCTTATTAAATACTTTTTTCTTTACATAGTTGAATGTGCTGACAACAAAATCACACAAAAATAATCAATGGAAATCCAATTTATCAACCCATGGAGGTCTGGATTTGGAGTCGCACTCAAAATCAAAGTGGAAAACCACACTACGGGCTGATCCAACTTTGATGTAATGTCCTTAAAACAAGTCAAAATGAGGCTCAGTAGTGTGTGTGGCCTCCACGTGCCTGTATGACCTCCCTACAACGCCTGGGCATGCTCCTGATGAGGTGGCGGATGGTCTCCTGAGGGATCTCCTCCCAGACCTGGACTAAAGCATCCGCCAACTCCTGGACAGTCTGTGGTGCAACGTGGCGTTGGTGGATGGAGCGAGACATGATGTCCCAGATGTGCTCAATTGGATTCAGGTCTGGGGAACGGGCGGGCCAGTCCATAGCATCAATGCCTTCCTCTTGCAGGAACTGCTGACACACTCCAGCCACATGAGGTCTAGCATTGTCTTGCATTAGGAGGAACCCAGGGCCAACCGCACCAGCATATGGTCTCACAAGGGGTCTGAGGATCTCATCTCGGTACCTAATGGCAGTCAGGCTACCTCTGGCGAGCACATGGAGGGCTGTGCGGCCCCCCAAAGAAATGCCACCCCACACCATGACTGACTCACCGCCAAACCGGTCATGCTGGAGGATGTTGCAGGCAGTAGAACGTTCTCCACGGCGTCTCCAGACTCTGTCACGTCTGTCACGTGCTCAGTGTGAACCTGCTTTCATCTGTGAAGCGCACAGGGCGCCAGTGGCGAATTTGCCAATCTTGGTGTTCTCTGGCAAATGCCAAACGTCCTGCACGGTGTTGGGCTGTAAGCACAACCCCCACCTGTGGACGTCGCGCCCTCATACCACCCTCATGGAGTCTGTTTCTGACCGTTTGAGCAGACACATGCACATTTGTGGCCTGCTGGAGGTCATTTTGCAGGGCTCTGGCAGTGCTTCTCCTGCT